>NC_050576.1:332731679-332919179 GCF_011100635.1 Trichosurus vulpecula | reverse complement strand
GCACACACACACGCGCACACACACACACACATACACACACACACACACACACACACACGATTTCTATGTAGCTTAAGAAGCTTCTGATTTTGGCAGTTTTCAAAACCTGACTGCCAGATTTGGGTCACTCTTAGTTAATTAGGATTTCAAGCGTAGAGTTGCCAATGAGGACACTAAATGTATCTGTCTTCGTGGGCAGGCACTAGGAGGCTCAACTCTGTGGTTGATGGCTGGTATGTGATATCTGTCTCTGGTTTATAGCCTGGTACAATAATGTCATTGCCCCATGTGGCAAATGGTGTAAGCTATTGTAAAACTGTTTGTCTATGTGATTAAGACATTGCTGCAGTGTGCAGCACCAGCCAATTACTTTTTTAATTTAATTATAGCAGAAAAAAGAGAATAGCATAATAGAAATTCTTGTCATAGGGAATATGTAAAATGTAAATTGAAGACCCATGAAAATTTCATGCATTGGCAGGCTGATTTGTTTTTATTTTCAACTTGTTATAAAGACTGAGTTTCTTCAATGCAATAAAATAAGACGTAGCCGCGTTTAGTAATTACTTAGGTCTACATCAAAATAATTATATACAGTCTGCACTTGCGATCCACTCTGCTGTATACGAATGTAAAAATAAACACTGCAGGGCCCATATCAATTTTTACTTTTAGACAGTGTAAATAAAGCTGAATCTTCAACTTTCAAATTAAAACTGATAACCTTGGGCAATCAGGGCTTTTATAAAAGAAGGGGGAAAACTTTAGCTTGCCTCAGAACAGGTTGTGTCTCTGGAATGCTTCTGGGACTAAAGAGATCAATTAAGTGTGTATAAACAAACAGTTGGAAAAAAGCTACTAAAACAACAGAGGAGAGAGCTCTCTATTGGGCTCCAGGGGCCTGGGGGAGCGAAGTTTCATTAACTGGATCTGAAGTCCTATGGCCTTCTATAAACAGGCATTAATTAAAGAATGTAAAAAATAAAGTTTCAGACCTTGCAATATGTTAATGATCATATGATTCAGGGCCTGGGAAGGAGAGGAGCAGCAGAGGTCATAAAATAAGCATGAAGCATTTAATATGAGTGCTTGGCAGGGATTTCTGCAAATTAGTTGGTTATTTGCTGGTCCAAAGCAAATTAAGGTGATTTTGCTTCACTTGCTAATTTTTTTATGTGCGTGCTTGGCAAAATGTTTTTCACAAATGGATGAAGGTTATTGTTAATGGCATAATGAGAAATATTAGCATATTTAAATAAACCTGAAAATTCTGACATCCAACACAAGCCTGCACTTTTTATTTGACACTGACATTGAAATACTATTATATCCTTGAGATTATTTGAGATGAAATTATGAAAACTGTTCAAGTCATAATGTTCTACGTTGAATCATAGATTCAGAGGTGCAAGAGACCTTAGAAGTCATTAAGTCTAACATTTCTCATTTTACAGATGACGAAACTGAGGCCCAAAGGGGCTAAGTGACTTGACCAAGGTCACATAGGTAACAAGTAGCAGGGCTCAGATTCAAATCTAGATCATCTTAACTCCAAATCCTGTACTCCTTCCACTGTGCCATATCATTTTTCACTAAGCTGACCATCAGTTTTAGTAACTTTTCCTATTTTCTTGAAAGAGTATTTTTTAACATAAAGATACAACAGAACAAATGGGTGAAAGGCAGAAAAAAATAAAAATTTACTTTATCCAGGTTTTTAAAAATCAGTTCAATTCCACAAGCAATCAACTAATACCTACTATATGTGGGCCCTTGTGCTGCCCACTAGGGAGAAGTAGAAGGAAAGATGAAAGGAAGAGAGAAAAAAGAGAGAATACTCAAAGATAAGAGATTCTCAGTGAAGTTTATGGTTTTCAGAACTGTTATTAAATTAAATTGTTAAAATATAATTTAATTTTAAACATGTACCTACAGACCATTTTTCCTTCTTCCTTTACTTCTTTTTAGAAAATCTTTTACAACTCTTTTTAGTTTTAATGTGATTTTATTAAGTAGCAGATAAGTCATTTCATTCTGATAAACCGTGACATTGCTGCCTTTGATGGCTTTTCATTTCCCAAACTCTTTTTAAGGAGGAAAAAATAGAATAACTTCTTTGTTAACCTGGAAGTCAGAATGAGTATGTTCTTCATTACCAAAAAGTTTCAGGGGAGAATTTGGCGACAGCGTCTTCTATAGAAGGAGACGCTATAGAAGGAAGCCACTATTGACATTGTTCTGTTACAGCAATTTTAGATGGACAAATTGCAGTTGAGAAAATCTCATGACTCGGTAAAATGAGCAATGATGACATCTGTGGATGCGGGTCTGTTCATATCTTTGCGGAGCCTTTAGGGAAATAAATATCTCGGAACATTCGGTGAAGTGAAGCTTACTCAATAAATCAACCTGACACAATAACACTTCTGGCACATGAGCCCTACTTCTCCGTAGCACCACCTACCCCTCCGTGTTCTTGTGCTACCAAATGGTGTCTCCCCATAGGCCTCTAAATCAAATCAGAGCACACAAATACAGTGAGAATTTATTGGGAATTGGTTTTGTTCGGCAAAAACATTACTTATCAGATGAACTGAAATGATAATAAATTTTGACCCTTTAAGTACCACACAAATACAAGAAACTTACTTGGTAGTGAAAGTGAATGGGTTAGGATTTTTATTAAGGTATGTAAAATTCTCCAGTCCCCTAGATGAGAAACTTAACCTTATTATCCGACTATGGTGTATTTTCGGTTTTGTAAAGAATTGTCATGAAGTTTCTTTTAAGTTCCTCTTTTTCAAGGAAATTTGTTTGATTCCCCTAAAATATCACAATTATTTTAAATTCCCCCTTTTCTCCAGTTGATTGGGATTAATAAAATGCATAGATTTTTATACATGAACATTGGATTGGCAGCAAATAAGTCATTAAAGATTCATGCCTTATGGTACATACAACTTTTCCCCCCCTAATGTGAGTGGTGGAAAAGCTATGCTGTGATGGATTCTGAGGGAAGTCATGGAGGGAAAAACAGTAAGACCCAGTTTATTAAAACTACTGATAAATGTGTATGACAGTGAGGTTGTGGAGGAAGGATATGGGTTGGAGTTGGAAGAGAAGGGGAATGGAGACATTTTTGTTTGGTTTGATTTTGAAAAAGCAACAAAGGGGATGTTAATTTTATTTATTAAATGAAGTGGGGGTAAAGGTTATAGTGTTAGTAACCTATGAACTTTGACATGCTATTATATGTTCTGCAGCCAGTGATATACATTAAAAGTTGCCAAATTTTCCTATTTTCAATTAAACGAGAAACTTTGTAACTTAAAATTATTCAATCTTCTTGGGAGGAGAGCTTAATTCTCCAGGGCTGGAAACATAGTAGGCACCTAATAAATGTTTCCTCATTGATTGATTGATCTTCTGTAAGTTAGGATCGAGAAGGGGTTTTCTCATGGAGTCTGGTTATGTAGAAATTCAGTTACTACTAAGAAATTATATTGGGACTCTTTGAATGTATAGTCTTAAAATTAATATAAGAGCCATCTCATCATCTTGCCTCTGACACTGACTCTGAACAAGTTATTTAACTGCTATTCTTCAAGAAACTCTTTAAACTGTATTCTTACCTGACCTGTGGTATTGGTCTGATCGACCACAACTGACACACTGTACATTGACCCCAACAGAATTTTGGTCCTCTTTGATTATGAAGGACAACAACCATTCCATCCCAGTAGATAGGTAGCAGGAATTCCCTAATGAATCAGAGCTTCTCTGCAAAATTCAATAAAATTAGCAAAGTATATAAAGAACACTTGAAGCCGCATGGTATCCTGGACAGAGAGCTGGCTTAGAAGTCAGAAAGACCTGGGTTCAAGTACTGCCCTTGACACAAACTGGCTGTGTGACATGGGCCAAGTCACTTGACCTCTTAGTATTCTAGGCAACTCAAGGCTGAATCTTGCCAACACTTGCTGCTTTCTTTTAATAAAGGGAGTTTATTCATGAGTACTTCCTACACAAATGAAGTGAAAATCATAGGTTTGGAATATACATATACAGATTTTTATATGTATATACAAATCTATAGACATGCATATAAATGCATTTATATGTGTTTATATAACATAATCTACTTCCTAATTTACTATTTCATAATTAGTAAAATAAAGCAGAATTGTGTATTTTTATTATATGTTCAGGATTTTTTGTTTGTTTTTGCCTAGGCATGATTTGCTTTCATTAGTGTAGGGAATTCTCAATGTGGAAACGTCCTCCATAGTTCATCTTTTATTTATATAATCTTGAGAGAGTTCCCTTGAGTACTGAGATATTAAGTGACCTAACCATGGTCACAAAGGATATATTGAGATAATACTTAAATCCATATCTTCATAGCCAGCTCTCTATCTACTTTGCTGTGCTGCCTTTTTTATTATAGATCATAGTTTCAAAATTTATTCATGGGTGTTCACCTCCATATAAGTGCATCCATACACACAGATACACACATATGTGTGTATAACATATCGTAGCATAGCATAGTTAGTTTTGTATTATACAATTAGTGAAGACAGCATAATAGTGAAAAAGAAGTGACCTAGAAGTCTATGGATGCAAATCCTACCCCTGCCACATACCAGTTGCATGAACCTTGGTAAATCATTTAGCCTCTTATACCAAATCAAAGAGGAGCTGCTGATTTGCATTGGCTGAGGGCATTTCCTCAACTGAAGGTCCTCACCAAAGAAATCAGAAGGCTGGATTAAAAAAAAGTTTGTGTATACTCCCTATGTGTAGTATATCTTCTAACTGAATTTCAAAGTTACCTGCCTTTTATAGAAAATCATGATATTACTTCAAATGATTATTTAATCACATTTCTTCCAAATAGTTGAAAGTACAATATTTCTTATATTTTCTTGAGGAACAAATCACTTGTTAAAACAGCTGTGTATTGAACTCAGAATCACAGGATTTTAGTTTGTATTCTGGTTCTGACATTACCTCTCTGACCCAGGGGAAGCCACTCAAACTTTCTGGGCCTGTTTCCTTATCTGCAAAAGGAAGAGTTTCAGTTAAATGACTAGCAAGCTCCCTAGAAGTATGATCTTTTTTTTTAAAAGATAATATTTCTGAAGGGAATGTTAGCAATCATATTTAAATAAATTGAACTACAGTGGCTTTTCCAGGGGGAAATCTATCAATCAACAAGTATTTATTGTCACTTACTATGTGCTAGGCATTCAGGATGAAAGTACAAAGAATTAAATAATCCCTACTCCCTACATATACTTTAATGGAGAGGAGAGATAACAAGTAAATATTTGTATCATCTATGTTTATCTTTATCTTTATATCTGTCTCACGTAAATCCAATTCATGCATAAGTCAAGACATCTCATTGGTACTCTTCAAAAAAAGGAAGGAAGAACCGCAACAACATCTTCCTACATATCTGTATCTATAGATATTTGTATATTTATATACATCACAAATATAATTCTAATTAAAACAAACATATGCAAAATAATTAAATATGAGGTAGATTGGGAGGAAGAGCATTAGCTTTTGATAGGGTCAGGAAAATCTTCATGCAGAAGATGGTTACTGAGTTGCTATGTAAAAAAAGAGAGGGCTGAAGGAAGGAGGGAGTACATTCCAGGCACATGAAATGAACAATGCAAAGATGTGGAGACTGAAAATGGAATGCAGGGATTTGGGGTGACAGGATAATTTCATGCAAGAGGAAAGTAATGGTCAGTGAAGCTGGAAAGATAGGTTAGGGTCAAATTATGAAAGGCTTTAAAAACTAAAAGGAAGAGTTTATATTTTATCCTACAGTCAGTAAAGGGCAATTAGTTGAGTAGGGGAGTCCAATGGTCAGATCTCCATTTTAACAGTGATTTCTTTGAAAACTGTGTAGAAAGAAGAGACTTGAGGTAGAAAGTTTGAGTAGGAGGCTGTTGCAATAGTTTAGGCTTGAGGCAACGAGTGCCCAATCTAAATAGTTGTGTGAATAGAGAGAAAAGAGCAGATGTGGCAAAGACAAGATGTGTCAAGTGACTGGACATGTGAGGGGAGAGAGAGTGAGAAGTTGTGGATGATAATGAGGCTACAAACCTAGGGTAATGGAAGGGTGGTGGTGCCTTTGGTAGAAAGGAAAAAATGTCCAGAAGAGAAGTTTGGGGGGTTGGGGGGAATCAATTCTGTCTTAGACATTTTAAATTTGAGGTGTCTCTAAGAAATCCCATTTGAACATCCAATAGTCAATCAAATAATGTTTTAAAAGTACCTACTATGTGCCAGGCCCTGTGCTAAGTGCTTAGGACACAGAGAAAGGCAAAACCAAAAATAAAACAGAACACACACACACACACACAAATCTTTATTCTAAAGGAGCTCACAGTTTAGTGGAGTAGGCAACAAGCAAATTATATATAAACAGGATATGTAAGGCATAAATTAAAGATATCTGAATGAAGGCACTTTTAAGGAGAACTGGGAAAGACTTTTTGCAGAATTTTGGACTTCAGCTAACTCCTGATGAAATTCAGGGAAGCAAGGAGGTGGAGATGAGGAGGGTGAAAGTCCAAAACAAGTAAAAACACTTGGAGTGAGGAGATTGAGTTTCATGTGTGAGAAATAGCTAAGAGGCCAATGTTATTGGATCATGGAGTACTTGGGGGGCTGGAAAGGTAAAAAGAGGTCAGATTATAAAGGGCTCTAAAATTGTTGATGTGGGAAGGAATAAGAGGAAAGACTGGGCTGGAGATAGAAAAATAGATAGATAGGAAGATAGACACACATAGCAATGTCTATTGACAGATACATCTCATTAGTTAGTTATCATCTCTCTTCTTCATAGAGGTGATAGGATCATGGGAGTTGATAAAGTTACCAAGAAAGAGTGTGTGGAGGGAGTAGAGGACCCAGGACAGAAATCCGAGGTCTACTGAAAGTGAAGCAGTATAATATGAATGATAAGGGGCTTTTAGATATGTTAGGGAGAAGACCAGGGAAGACTAGTGTGGAGAAGAGATGGTCAATAAGGTCAAATGTATTAGGCAAGTCTAATAAAATGAGAAATGAGAAAAAGCCGTTACAATGAATAATTAAGAGATCACTGGTGATTTTGGAGAAGATGGTTTCATTTGAGTGGTGAGGTTAGAAGCCAGATTTCAGAGGGGTTAAGGAGTGAGAGGAGAAGAAATAGAGTTAGTAGATGTAGCTAGAGCATGGCTGAGAAAAGGAAGAGAGGTATAAGACATTAACTTGAGGGTTTGCTGAAGATATTTTGGGGGATATCGATACCAGTGTATTCTGAAGGCAATGGTAAAGCAACCATGAAGTAGAGAGGGGTTAGAGGAGAGAGAGAGAGAGAGAGAGAGAGAGAGAGAGAGAGAGAGAGAGAGAGAGAGAGAGAGAGGAAGAAGAAGAAGGAGAAGGAGAAGAAGAAGGAGAAGGAGAAGGAGAAGAAGAAGAGGAAGGAGAAGAAGAAGAAGAAGGAGAAGGAGAAGGAGAAGGAGAAGAAGAACAGGAAGGAGAAGGAGAAGAAGAAGAATTGAGGATACAATTGGCTGGATAAAAAGGAAGGGGATAGGATCAAGAACACACATAGAGTTTCTGGCCTTGGCAAACCACCTCTTTGTCAAAGACTGGAAAAATGTTAGAATAGGAAATGATGTCAAGTGATTTAGAACTGAAGAGAATGGGAGATGAAAGAAACTCATACAGAATGGCCTCAATTTTCTTCGTAATGGGAGAGGGAAAATCCTCAGCTGAGGTAGGGAAAAAGTAGAGGAAGATATGAGAGTCTTGAAGAGGGAGAAAGTTTGGAATAGTTTCTGGGGGGAGTGAGCAAATTAATCAAATAGGGAGCCTCAGGTTTCACATCCATAAAATGAGGATAATAATAGCATCTACTTCCCAGGGTTGTTGAAAGGATCAAATGAGGTAGTAATTGTAAACTGCTTGGTACGGTGCCTAGCATGGAGTAAGTGCTATATAAATGCAAGTTACTGTTATTTAGGGAAATAGGACATTTGTAAGATCTAGTGAGTGACCATTTCTGTATGTGGCTAGGTAGAGTAAAAGAGTAGGTCATGGATGTAAGGAGGCTGAGGAATTCAGAGAACAGGGAATTTGAGGAGGGGTCTGTATAATACTAAGTCCTCTAGTATAAGGGCTGAAGTTGGGGAGGAGAGGAAAATGGTGAGTAAGGTCCTGCCATCCTCGAGGGAGGGGTGAGAATGAACTTGCTCAGTCTTACAGTAAGCCACACTGCCAGAAGTGGCTGCATAACATATTAGGTACTCGAAAATTTCTACATGAAGCTCTAATTGTATTAATAATAACATATTTCTATTGTCTTTATCAGCTGCTTTCCCACCAAAAGCCATTAACCTTCATAAAAGCACCCCACATAAGTCCCACAATGAGGAAGAGCGCTAATAACCCAACTCCTAAGGTTGTAAAAGGCCTTTCAATGTCATGTAGTTCAAGAATGTTAAACATTCTACAAGTTCATTTCAACAAGCATTTATTATGCTTAAATAAACATTCCAGAAAAGCAGTCGCCTACTTTCTCAAAAATCTCTGGAGAAAATAATCTTGCATAACTTCTCTTAGAATGCATATCTCATAATAATTTTAGAAAGATCTTTAGTGTCCTCCAAATTAAGCTCATTCTCTTTTGTTTAGGTTTTGATAGAAATGATGTAATATCCTTCATGGACTTAAAGTCTTTTAATCTCCTTTCTTCCAATACATAACCGATCCTGATTCTCTTTAGTGATTTCCTTATGAAAACTTGTTTCCTAGTATTACTTTAATCATTTTTGGTGCTCACAAGGTTCAGACAGAAGCTGAAGAACAGAACTAAAGCTAGTGGGAATGTTCCATACATAGGCATATATCATAAATTTCATTAGAGTATACACACAGAGAATTTTATGTATGTTATTTATCTATTACAAGAAAGTATGTTATAATATTTATATAGTTTAGGGGAATAATTTTATGGTATACTTAATCATAAAAGCCATTATTTTAACTCATCAACTAAACTGCGACTTGACTAAACAATTTGTAAAATTAACAATTCTATCTCACATATTGGATAGAGAGGTTTCATCTAAGCCAGAAAGACCTAAGTTCAAGTGTCACCTCTGACCTAGACTGGCTGTGTATTTGGGCAAGTCCTTAAACCCCTAAATATGCTAAACAACTCTCTAAGGTTCTAAGTTGCAGAAAAAGTGCCAACCTGCATGGGTCATAAGTAGGAGTTTCCTTTCTAGAGAGTTCACTATACCAAAGAAATCCCAGATCAGGTACTTCTCCCTCTCCCTCATGTCTGTGCTTAAAAAAACATAAATTTGAAATAAGACACAAATAACAATATTGTTTTGAGACATTAGGGTATTCTTGAGCAAACTTTGTTCTCGTGCCTACAGAATAGACTAGATGGGGAATCTAAGAATAATAATATTATTCCATCTTGTATTGCTATTAATCACATAAAGCATCACTCAACTGGAATTTGGAGGAAATAAGGGGTTTGGTTAATGGGAATTTCTTTCAAATGAGGTACAGTTACTTATAAACACAGACACAAATACACATATTCACAAAGACAAAAATGGTATTTGTTAACAAAGACCAAAAGATAGGGATGTCTTCTGTAAACAAAGATAGTTTACAAATTCCTTAATGAAGAAAGATAGGATTTTTTTCTTAGAAACTGCAAGTAATGGAATAAATGATTATAGTATTTACTTAAGAAAAAAAACCCTGACAACTACAAGTTGTTTAAAAAACAAAAATGCAGCAGAATCAGTAAAGGCTATGCTGCACAGGACTTTTGCAAGTAGAACATCAAGTGGAGTTTTCCTTCTGATTACATGGTATAGTTTGCATTAAGTTCAGTGATAACCTTTTCCAATTGGGAAAGGAAGGGACGATGAAACAAGTCTTGAACAAGGAAGGTGAAATAGCGAGTGTTTATGTAATTTAGTTTTTTTTTTTTTAGCTTTCCTCTTGAAATATAAATTAGATTGAAGGCTACTCTGTACTTGTCACTTTTCTCTTTTTGAAGATATCAGGTCCTTTATGACTATGATTAGCATAAAAGAAAGTCTTCCAAATTGACTTCCAAAGGCATTTGGCAGAAGAATTTGAGACTTCAGGTCTTCTCATCATTTTGGATTCTAGCTTGTTTTGTTTGGAGTTTCATCTCTATGAATAAAGCTGAGTTATTTGAAGTTTCCAGTTTACAAATTGTTTCACCATGCTTTCTGTTTCTAACCACAGAGTAATGGTGTGGATTGCCATCCTTAGGTCTTTATGTTAAATTTACATAAAAGTTATCTTGGAATCCAACTGCTCTTCCACACCACACACCCAGGAGAATATGCCAGTGACCATAATTTTATTTTTAAAAAGATTGTTTATTTTTTATTGTTACTTTTGATTATTAGCAAAATATTTTCCTCTTCTACTTCCTACTCTCATTAATCCCTTCCTTATAAAAAAAGAAAATAAAAATATAAGTAAAACCAACTGACACTATGATGGACTCTGGAAGACACATTTCACATTGGCAGTCCCCATCACTCTAAAGAGGAAGATACTTTTCATTATCAAATATATAGGTTGGTTTTTACAATTTGCCAAGATTAAGCAACTATTTGGCTTGTTTTCATTTGCATCATTATAATCATTATGTATATTGTTCAACTAGTTCTATTTACCTTGGTCCTTATGGAAATGGCTTACTCTCACAAAACTGAAGTAAAATTTATTTCATTTTTTGATATTTTTAATGATTTTTTTGTTTTTAAACATTTTTATTTTGAATTCGAAATTTTCCACCTTCCTCTGGTCCCACATCTACCTACTGAGATGGCAAGAAGCATGATAATGAGGTCAATTTTAAGGGGTAGTGGTGGAATAGAAGAGTTTTAGTACGTAATTTCTGTCTTTTTTGTTGTTTTTAGTCATGTCCAACTCTTCTTGACCCCATTTGGAGTTTTCTTGGCAGAGATACTGGGAGTTTTCCATTTCCTTCTCCAGCTCACTTTTTATAGATGAACTGAGGCAAACAGGGTTAAGTGACTCACCCAGGTCCACACAACTAGCAAGTGCCTGCAGCCAGATTTGAAATCAGGAAGATGAATCTTCCTGAAACCAGATCCAGCACTCTATCTGTTGTGCCGCCTAGATGCCCATATTTCTGTGTATTTAGAGAATATTAGCCTCCACTTTGATATTCTTAGGATCACAATAGCTTTTGCTTTGAACTTGGCCCCACATCCCTCTCTGCTTCCTTTTGCCTCTTGGCAGTCCTTTTGATTCCACTCATCTTGTGATTTACTTTCATAGTGAACTCCCAGGTATTTTTGGAGTTTGAACAGATAGAGCTCAAAAGAACCTAATGGCTTACTTAAGTGCTGCCTTGCAACCAGGTTGGAAGACAGAGATGTGCAGGACATCTTATACCAAAGTGTGTGTGTTGCTATCAAGGACTATCAAACTTTTCCTGTTTTGTGAAGGGGAATGTTGGTCTGGAAATAGTCATAAACTGCCTTCTCACTATATATAGTCCAACAAGACTCTTAGAACACCATTCTAATTGCAAAGGTTTATAGAAGATCCCTAAATACCTTTACTAACCCATTCTAGGACAATATTTAACAACTATCATTTTCAATAGATTTTTCCTTATTTTGCAACCAAATCTGTCATGCCGTAGAGTTAGGATTCTCTTCCAAATTAGGATGTTGCACTGGAAAGAACATTGGTTTTGTGTGCCTTTGCACAAATCTTTGCTCTTCTAGTTGCTGTGTGGCCTGGGGCAAATCATTTAACCATTCTAGGCCTTCATTTCCCTATCTATGAAATGTTGGAGATGGAATAGATGACCTTTGTGGTCTTTTGTTCTGCCTTGACAGGATCATTATTATGCCTGTTTTATAGATGGGGAAGCTGAGGCAAGCAGCAGTTAAGTGACTTGCCCAGGGTCCACAGCTAGTAAGTGTCTGAGGCTCGAAACCCAGTACTCTAGCCACTGCAACACCTATCTACCCCTAGAACCAGAACAATAGAAATAAAAAGACCTTAGAGGGCCCCATTTTTAAATCAAGAAGGTAAGGCCTAGAACTATTTATTAACCTACCTAGAGACCAAATTTGTTCCTAGGTTTTCTGACTCCAAATCAAGGTTGTTCTTTACACTGCATCACATTGCCTCCCAAATGAGACAAAAAACAATTAGAAAGCATGTTATGAGTAATAACCCTCAATAATACTACAGGGTGTCCCTAAAGTCTGGACATATAGGAGAATTGACGGCAATGAGGAGTTATTGCATCAAGCTCACATGAATCTTGCAAAGCTCGTCAACCTTTGCATCACAAATGATGGAAATCATATTGAAGATGTTATTTGTTGATATTCCATTTAAATAAAATGGTGTTGAAAATTTCATCCATTTCATTTCTTGAAAATATGCATTTTTGCCTATGTGTCCAGACTTTAGGAACACCCAGTTTTAGGTCATCGATCAAATTCTTTTCTCGACCAAAAATGTACTTGATATTTTTAAATAATCATTTCTTCAGAGACTTATCCCATACTTCTACACTGCTTTTTAGTTCTCCTTTGACTACTAAGTTCTTCCAATCCCACCTAATATTGATGCAGTAAACGAGACATTGCACTTCATCCATCTATTCATTTACTCAACCACTACTTACTGCACATATGTTTTGTGTTTATAACATTCTGCTAAATGCTATGGGAGACAGACTGAACTATATTATACTGTTCCTGCTTCACAATCTAAATTGAGGAGGCAAGAAATGTATTTCAAAAGGTTAGCAATTCCTGAGTAAAACAGGTAATTTTAAATGATGATACAAAAGGTTACAAGGCAGCATATGATCAAGTATTGAATGAGAAATATGGTCAATAGGCACATTGGGGTTCAAAGTAAAGAGTACTCTTATGGGCTAGAGTGGTCAGGAAACTCCAATGAGAGGAAATAGGATTTGAGCTGAGCCTTTTTCTTAGAAATGAACCTGTGATTTAGGGCATTTTTTCATATGACTATAAATAGCTTTGATTTCTTTATCTGAAGTGGCCTGTTCATATCCTTTGACCATTTATAAATTGGGGGAGACTCTTACTTTCTAAATTATGAAACTTTGTCTTGTCCGAACAATGCATAGTTTTCATAAAATTTTGATACAAATGTGTATTTACTTGTGAATTTTATAAAAGTGTTAAAGTTTTGCTGTTTTTTTTGAGGAATATTATTAGAAAAGAGTTCCACTTATAGGACAAGCTTGATCATTTGGAAGAAGAAAGTACCTTGGCATGAATCTACTTGTTTATGGCAATTATTAGCATTTTGGAGTATTCACATGTATATCCAGTTCTGAAGAGTAAGCTGTAGTAGAAGGCAGAATGCACACCATATAGCATTGGAACCAGTTTTATTAGTCATCCATCTGTCTGTCTGCCTGTCTGTCTGTCTGTCTGTCCATCTCTCATCTATCTATATGTATACACATACATACATATATATGTTAGTCATACATATAGCATATATTATGAAGGTTCTAGATTTATTTTTATTTAAAACTTTTCTATAACTCAGACTATTGTACCTATTTCTAGGCACAACAGACCTCATTTGAAAAACTAAGAAGTAGTCCAAATTTGTTTGGTAAATTCTGTGTTTGTATACTTCCGATTTGGCTCATTTATTCTGTACTTCTATAACTACCATTTTATAGGGTTCTATAAACTATTTTATAAAAGTGGAAATATTTGCTTTGATCTGCAATAGAATAAAATGAGAGCAACTAAATAAATAGTCTTTCATCTCCCCTTCAAAGCAAGAAATACAAATAATTATTGCAAAGTAATTGTATCTTTGTGGTTTTTAATTTTGACTTTCCTGATAACTTGGATAATTCTGCCCCCATAAGTTTGATCTGCAAAGCAAGTACTTGAAGTCTTTTTCATGATCAATGACTCCTAAATGAATGAAATATATGCAATTACACAATTACACTTTTAGGTGGCCTCCACTTTAATTCCTTCCTGCTAAACCCCCTATTCCTGCCCTCCCCTCTTCTCATTCATCATTCTGGGCTTCTTCACCCACTGAGTGATAAAAGAAAGTGTCTTCTTTAAAGTCAACATTACAACAACCTTATTGAATACCTGTGAAGCTTTTTCTGATCTCAGATATTAGTGCTTCCTCCAGAAATTACCTTGTTGTCATTTTATATG
The DNA here is from genome assembly GCF_011100635.1 of Trichosurus vulpecula. Taxonomy (NCBI): domain Eukaryota; kingdom Metazoa; phylum Chordata; class Mammalia; order Diprotodontia; family Phalangeridae; genus Trichosurus; species Trichosurus vulpecula. The sequence goes on along the minus strand of NC_050576.1, from coordinate 332,904,873 downwards.
TAATTTGTATAGATATAGATGTAGATATAGATATAGATATAGATATAGATAGATATTTTGCATACTGCTTCCCTAGATAGAATGTAGACTCCTTGAAGTTAGGGGCCATATCATTTTTGTCTTTGTATCTACAGCATCTAAAACATTTCCTGGTATATAATGGACTTGAAGGATTGTAGATACCAAGGTTCTATGTAGTTGTAGTCAGGTGACTCTTAGCTTCAACCTCTGAAACTGAATATCAGTTCAGAGGATGAATTATAAGCTTGTTTCAGAATTGAGCCCAATGGCTTCAGCTGGCCTTCTGGTGATTCTTCATTTGAAGAATTTAATCTATTAATGCAAAGCCATGCACTAAAACCACTGAAAGGTATATATAGCTTCAACTAGAACATTCATTTGTTTTTCTTTTGCACTGTAAAAAAAAAAAGTCTGTTTCAAATCCTATTTGCCCCTTATCTCTGTTTGTTCAGTTGTTTTTAATATCACGTACTGAAAGAATTTCAATAGCTGTTTCACCATGAAGTCATTTGTTATCCTTCAGCAGGCCTTTGCCTGCTGAATTGTAAAGCAGCTTTGACTATTTGCATCCTCCAGATGGAGCGGCATATAAACACTCCCAGATATTTCTGGTAAGTATGAAAAAATATCTTATTTGTCCTTTCTGTGAATAAATAAGAGAATGTCAAATTTTATAGACTAATAAATTTGTATGCCGGCACTGACATTGAATCTCTCATGGCCTGCAATGTCACAGACCCTGAGAAACACAATTTTTTTGTTTTCAAATGAATACTAAGTCAAATAGAGGCTCAATAAAAAGCCAGAGAATTTGATTGCATTGTTTATGTCTGCCCAGTAGTCTAATTCAGTTGCAATTTGCCATGAGGAAATGCAATTTACATGTTTCCCAGGATTATAGCATAAGCAATCACTCACATATACATGGAAGTGTATATGTCAAAGACAGCTCTACTAATGGGTTAAAATGTCATTTAGTACCTACCATAAGACTTTCTGCCATTGCATGGATGCAGTAGCAGTTTTTTAAACAATACCTTCTCTAAAGTTAATTGAAATTAATAATAAAGAAATTTTATACTTTCATGTCTTTTTGATTTTGTATATAATGCTATTTCTTTCTTTTAGTTATGCATCCATAGAATCATGGACTTAGAACTGGAAAGGGACCTTTAGAGATCATCCATTCCTAACCCCTCATTTTACAATTGCAACTTATGCACCCACATGTAATAGCTTTAAAAAATTGCCAGAACTCTACACACTATAAATTGAATTACATGAATTCAGGCTAATCTTAATGCACTTTTTCCACCTTGGACTTAATTTTTTTAACTTTTGAATTGAAACGCATAATGTAGTGGTGTGTAATCTTCATATTCCGTTAAATAATGAACCCCTGCAGTATCAACTGTGATAGACAGTTTAATACTGCTTTTGCACATGCCAGTTTTCACACTACATTTTTTAGATTCTTCCTAGGTTACAAATACTATACTTAAGACAGAGCGAAATCATACATTTTGTAAAATAATATAAAATAATCTTAGAAAATAATAAATAGGGACTACACTTCATTGACTCTAACCATGGGGGAAAAAGACTCTTGATAACTGGGAACATAAGGAAGATTTTGTAGTTAGGTTTTCTAGAGAAGGGGTCTTAAAATTGATAATATTTATTTTCTTTCACTATTGAAATTAAAATAGGAGTTGCTTTCGTGTAAATATATTGGCCAATATTGATTTGATTTTGGACAATTGGCTTTACTGAGTGAGTTTTAGTTGAATTAGGTGAAATATTTGAGACATGAACACTTAAAATCAATATTAAAATGATTCTGGAATTGCAATCTGCCAGAGTTTGGTGGTATAGATCTTTCTCCAGTGTAAGCCAGTAAATAAGAATGTGGTTATTGGTACTGTCATTAAGTCAAATTGTTGACAATGACAACAAAATGGAAAAGTATAATTTCCACGCACCATTTCTATCATGACTTATTTAATCAGATTTTTTCTAAATGTTTTTAATTTCTTCATAAATTTTCTAATGAGTAGCCATTGTAGCGGCAGAGTGACATCATGGGAATGAAAGTCCATTCAGTGTTATGGGATTGTTTCAAGTCCAGGATCTGCCACTTACTTAGTTCCTGTTTGACCAAAACCAAGTTATTTAATTTTGTTAGACCTCAATGCCCTCATCTGTAAAATGAGAAGGCTGGACTAGATGGTGCCCATGGGGATCCTGTAGCTCTTCATCTATGATCTTGAAATTTTGCTGACTGAATTATATTACTTAATCAACCTAGTAAGGGGAAGCACAGTAGCAGCATCATTTGCAGAAAGTGATGTGTATGATAGTGACTATTATAATGTCTGACATTTACAAAGAAATTTCAGATTTCCAAAGTGAATTACATATATTATCTCATTTGGTCCTCTCAACAACCATGCCTTGGAGGTCCTGTTATTATGAAAGAACTAAATTGTTCAGCATCTAGGGCACTGTGCCACTCAGGAAGACTCAAGTTAAAATCCAGCCTTAAACTTACTACCTGGATGACCCTGCGTAAGTCGCGTACCTTCTGGCTGCCTCATTTTCCTCAGTTGTAAAATGAGGAGGATGATTTTATTGTCTTACCAGATTGTTATGAAGATCAAGTGATATAATATCTGTAAATAGTAGGTGCTTACTAAACAGTAGGTACTTAATAAATGCTTATTGCATCTCTTCTTATATTATAGATAAAGAAATTGGTACTGCAAGCCAACAGCTCTATCCATTGTGCCACTTAGCTTGTAATCAACAGGTTTTCTTCATTTGATGGTTTGATTTTAAAATATAGAGCTAGTCAAGGTAATTCTGACTATTGATTAGTGCAGAATTAACAGACCTTTATCATTCAGTGATTCAGTATGCAAAAATAGTTTATGTATGATCAAGCAAACCCCCTGTACTATTTAAGGAGCTGAAATAGGACCTCTCCACAAAGTTCTGTTTAGGTACATCTAGTAGAAACTTGCCCCAATTACGTAACATTTTACCTAGTAGTAGACTAATAATATTATTGCCTTCCCATGATTTTATTCTTTATACATCAAGTGTAATATATAGCGTCATTGTTTCTCAGAATGCTCTATTTGAACCTCAGTTCTACTATTATCTCTTTCAAGCTTTCATTTCCTCTGTTGCTTATTGACATGTGCTTTCCAGATTTCCTCATCTCTCATTCGTTAGCCCTGGTGCAGTTGGCATTAAAGGTCTATATTGAACTGCTTTCTCTATGGAGCTCTGCTGAAGCCAATGGGAATTTTATGCAAAAATAGGGCATAGAACGTAGATCTCAAGAAGTCATTTCCGGCTGTAGAACAGACCCAAAAGGCTAAAGTTTAGTGGTAAGATGACTGTGCTAAATTTAAAATACAGAAGAGCTTCCAGCTGTTGGCATGATATGAAGAGAAGAGAGCTACTTTTATGACTGATTACTGTTCTCAGGAGAAAGGGGCAAGTGGAGCTGTACAGCAGCTTTCTGATCCTTAGACTGACGTGAATATTCTGAAGCACTGATTGGAAAAAGCTCATCATTTTAATGGTTCCTTTTATCAGTTGGCATTACTCTGGGCTTTGAAATTCTAAGACCCCAGGAAAGGGAGCAGAGGGATGTACGCAACTGTAGAAATAGAAAATAATGAAATGAAATGGAATTACTTATTTTTACATCACACTGATAATAAGTTCCTTGCTGTTTGTCACTTCATCTTAAGTAACGCTGAGCTAGATTTTCTTGATTTGCCAGCTGTACTTAAAGATTTTGGTTTTATGTTTCTGAAAATGTCATCTATTCCTTCAATCACTTGTAAGTCCCCTGTAATCTCTTTTTAATGTAAGCACACTGGAGTTTTCCCTTTTGTTTGCTGCCCTTGCATTATTTACTTTGATCTGCTGTGAGAAAATCTGAAAGTGTGTTGTCCTAAATGCTAGCATTTCACCAACAAGATTTGAGGCCTTGTACTTCACATTGAAGAAAAAGGCTCTTGTGTGAAGACGCAGGTTTTGTTTAGTTCTCTGTCCCTGGTGGGAGCCTTAATTGCATTTTCTCTCTCTCACAGTGGCTGGCTAAGGAGTGCCTGCCTTCCCTGCTGATGCTGGAGTCTTCAAGCTCTATTACTCTGTGACGGAGAAAATTCCTTGGTCCAGGAAGAAAAGCTTCAGATTAAAAAAAGTGTTTAAATAAGTATTGTCAATTTACCATGCATGGTAAACAAAAAGAAACAATGGAAGGGCTTAACTTTTTTTTTTCCTCTCAGGCTATAGCAGAAGTTTTATGTGACCCAGTTTGTAAAATATCACATGCTAAATTTCATGGAGAGGATCAGACCTAAGGGCAAACAAATTAAGCTTTTAATAATAACCAGTAAACAGAAAAAAAATATTAATGTTGTGTCCTTCCTATCCATTCTGACCTATTTCAGATATATATTCTAGAAGCTCCTCCTGGAGTTAATTGCAAATGTTGACATATGCCAATTTCTGGTGAAAGAGCTTCTTTATTTAATGTTTTTGTTGTTTTGATCATGGATTCCTTAATATTACATATGAGAACATGCTTGAATAATTTGATATGAAAAGGACACTTTTTTTTTTCTTCACATCAACCAAACACAGTCAGTCTTTGAAATCATAGCTCTGGGTTCACTTGGACTTTCTCATTTTTTCCATCCAGATAGAATACAACTTAACAATGTACTCAGCACTTGGTTTGCATTATTCAACTTCACAGATTCTAGACATGCAAGATATACTGTTTTGATAGAAAGGTTTCCAACTGGTACTATTTTGGGGGTCACAGGGGGTTCTCAAATAGATTTTTTTTAAATGCAGCTGTTAGGAAAAGGCACCATGGCATTAATAGGTGGAGCCAACTTCAAAGCCAAAAGAACCCTAGTTGAAGGCCTTCCATAGTTTAACTATATTACCCTGGACAAATCACTTAACCTCTCAGGGTTCTAGGGATCACTTTTCTCTAAATGTAAGTTGTAGATAAAGTATCAACCAATATTCATAAAGGCTAAACCTTACCCAAGGATTCCTGATGGCAATGAAATCACATTCCTAAAACTAGGGCAAGGTAATGAAGTGTACCACAGAGAATGAATTCAAGCTCCTTGAGGGCCTGTTTTTTTATTTATATTGTTGTATTACCCAAGGCCTATCACAGTTTCTGGCATATGATAGGTGGTTAATGAATGTATATTGATTGATTGATTGATTGAAGTTTGTGAATGTTGGACTTGAGTTCAGGAAACTCTGGGTTCAAATTCTGCCCCTGACACGAATTGTATGACCACGGATAGTCAACTAGACTCTCTGAGATTCTGGTAACTCTCTAAGACTAGACATTGTGATCTCCCTTGGTAGAAAGACCTCCCACAATAACAAAAACACAAGTCCTTTACATTATAGTTAGAACAAATAAAAATAAGTTATATGGACAGCTTGTTTTTTTCCAGCTAAAATATTTCCTCAATTAGGCATACTAATCTTTTCTGTATTCTCTCTGAGTGATGTCAACTTTATCTGTACTCCTTACCTAGGTATTTTTGCTAGTCCTACCTACTCCTTCACTCTAATCTCTTTAGCTTTGTTCCTGCCCCATGAACCCTATCGTATAACTGAAAAAAATTATCCCTTACTTTCATTTTTACATACCCAGTTTCCTTCATCTAGTAAGATTTTTTGCTTCAAAATGCTGTGTTTCATTTGATTTCACAACGATCAGAAAAGGGTTAATTGACTGTCCAATGAATAGAGAAAGGGTATGGCAAAATGTCAGGGAGTTTGTGGAAGAGAGACATAGAATAAGGCTGGGGACTGGCTGGTAAGCAAGTAGACTGGCAGGAGACAAAGACTGGATATTGTATGAGAGAGATTGATGGGAAGGTAGCAGAAACAAACAAGAGATGCCAGATGGATGAAGTTTGTGACTGGAAAATGGGCATTCTAGGCAGCCAAGGCTTCTATTCCTTGATAGAGGTGGGGAATGGGGATGACAGTCTTGAACATGTCTGTCTATTAGCTAAATAGACCTTAAGGATCTTAAAGACCACCTGCAGGTGGGGGGTGAGCCCAGGTCAACAGATCAGTTCAACTACATTTGTGAGTGCTAATCCACCATGAAAACCGAAACTGTTTCCTAGATGCAACAGAACACAAGGGCTTCCACAGCTTCTACAATATAGTCAAAGTCAAAAACTTCATCAGGTAGGATAGAGTGCTGCCATTAAAACATACCATTCTGGGCATGACTTTATTTTCTTCAGAATTTTTGCTTCATTGTAGAGTAAACATTCTAAAGTTGTGTTACATTAGAAATAATAAGGATCAGCATTCAATTTTAATTGTGTGCGTGTGTGTGCGTGTGTGTGTATAGGCACACAGAAAACAATTTTTATCTTTAATATGTGCTCTTTACTTGACCCTTTCTCATATCATTACTTAAAAAATATCCTAAGGTATACCATACTATTGACTCTGACTCTGTTTTTTTCCATTGCATGAAACACAAATTTAATTCTAGCAAATGATAAAGATCTGATATGATGGTACACATTAAATTTGAGGAGTTTATACATTTTATTTTGTATGTGAACACCCAATTGAACTTTTATTGGAATTCTGATTTGGGGGACCTATAAATATTAGAAATTGACAAATTTAAAATGAAGCATCAGAATACATTTTTAAAAGCCTAGTAAGCTCCATCAGCATTTCTTATCCTCCTCCTACCCAATTTTTTTTAATGTGTTTTGATGAAAATCCATTAGCCTTTTTATTTCCTTGTCTGTCATCACATTTCTTATACTGGCTAAAAGTATTATTTAGCATCTCCTATTCTGTGTCTCCATCCAATGACTGAGTGTTTGAAAACAGCTAGGATATTTTAGATTATTATAATTTAGGTGGGTAAAGGGTATGGGAAGAGAACGGTACTTTCATCAGTGTTTATCAATATAGATGGCTTTTCTCCTTTACAATTTGCAGTCTTAGAAAAATGGCTAGGAATATGGTGTCATTCAATGACTTGCCCAGCCTTACATAGCCAGAATGTGGCAAAGGCAAAGACATCACTTTAATTTAGACTTTACTGACTCTTAGCTGGGATCTTTGTCCACTCTGCCACACTATCACTTCTTTAGGTTCATTATGTACATATATACAGGACAGATAGGTAGGATAGAGTACTAGCCTTGGAGTCAGGAGGATGTGAGTTCAAATCTGGCCTCAGACAGTTACTACTTGTGTGACGATGGGCAAGTTGCTTAACCCTGTTTTCCTCTGTTTCCTCAACTATAAAATAAACTGAAGAAGGAAATGGCAAACAATTTCAGTATCTTTGCCAAGAAATCCCCACGTGGGGTCACAAAGAGTCAGACATGACTAATTGACAAAGATAAAAATTTTAAAATTACATATATGGACACATAGACAACTCATTTCTCTCTTGCTCTCATTCTCTATATATGTATGTGTATGCATATACATATGTAATTATAAATAGGTTTTTACATATATTTACATATTTATATCACTATTATAAAATTCTCCACAAACATTAAAAATAATCTGTAATGATTTAATAACTGGGAAATATTCAGGGGAGCATTGTTTCCACTGTTTCTGTTCCAGCAAAAAAAAAATTCTCCCTAACTGATGAATTTAAGCTATAGAAAACTCAGTGATTGGAGGAGAGGGCAAGAAAAGCAGTGAATAATCAAGGAACTGATATGAGTGACAGTAAATGAACCTAAGTGTCCGAAAGAAGCATGACTCCAGTATGCGAACTGGAACTGAGTAACTTAGCTCCTCTGGGGCATCTTCTCCAGAGGTCTGGTTTGAAAGATGGAGTACCAGGAACAGGAAGGTGATGGGAAGTGGAGGAGGCAGGCTTTTTGAAGGTTTAAGGCCTCTCATAGAAGCTAGTACTTGAGCTAAGTCTGGAAGAAAACTAGGAATTTTAAGCAGTGTTAAGAATCGAGTGCTTCCAATCATGGGGTGCAGTCTTTGCAAAGGCTACAAGAGGGGATTTTGTGTATAAGGAACAACAGGTAGATCAGTTTGGCTGGAATATGCAGTGTATGAAGGGAAGTAATGTATAATAAACCTGGAAAGATAGGCTGGAATCAGGTTGTAGAGTGAACGAGTCAGTCAGTACCTATGGATATATGTACCTATGTAAGCACCTTTACTGCATGCCAAGTGCTATACTAAATACTGGAGATACACAAAAAGGCAAAACATTTCCTTGCCCCAGTGAGCATCTAGACAGAAATAGTGCATAATGAAATAGGCACATACTAATATTTTAGTGAAGAGGTTAATCAAAACTGCTATTTGGAGAAAAGACACAGACCAGACACAAGGACTCGATTTACAAACCTGCTAGTTGTATTTTGAAGCATGAAAATAAAGTACTGCACTATAGAGTTTCCATCTTTACTCTTATAGGAATAAGGTAAGTGAAACATAGAGACTTATTAGAAAGAATATGGTGTCCTATCTCACCCATATTTCTAGAGTCATAAAGAGCTATTCTCTGAAATAAAAAAAAATAAAAGCGTAAGAGTTTTATTTCGGGTAAAAAATGCACCTGTATGCAACTTTGTAACCAGGATTGATTTTTATCAGCTTTCAAGGCATCATTGGTACAAAAATACTATCCAGTCTAAACAGTGTTGATTCATTCAATAGATATTTGTGGAATATCCAAGACCATATATTATTCTTGCTAGGCTTGCATCAGATAGAAGACACTGCGATATGATAAGATACACAGGAGAAGGTACAAATAGAGTTCAAGATCAAAGTTAAAACCTGCCAGGCAAAGAAAGCCTTTGGTTGTCATGTATACACACACACACACACACACACACACACACATATATGTATACATACACACATATATATGTGTGCGTATGTATACATATATATGTGTGTGTATGTATGTATGTATGTATGTATATACACATATATAGATAGAGTTCCATGATTTGTCATCATTCCATGTTTTACAGTTACTTCTGCATTGTTGTTTAATCATAATGCAACAGAACCAATGTTTAAATTGAACTTTATGTTGATAAAGTTTTTAGTACACAATCCTTGTTGGTGATACAAGAACGAGAAGCAAAAACACAAAGAACCCAACTTCTACTCCAACCAATGACAGAATCCACTGCTACTCAGATGAATAACATGATTGGTCTTTCATAGAAGGAAAAGAAAATATGAATAAGAAAAGAAAGAGAGATGAGTCTTTCTGGAAGAGAATGACATCCATCTTGGTGGTTAGGCCAAATTTTAATTTGCATATTAGAATTTCTAACACTTATAATATGCAGTACTTTCCCACTTCCTTTGCCTAAGTATTAACACCCTCCCTATTTTATTTAGATATGGTTTTGCCTCAGTGGTGAATATAATAATTGATTAGACCTACAATTTATTAAGTGTTTTAGGATCCATTAAAAGGTAAAAAGTAAATATAAAATCAGAGTAATTGCAACCACTATTCCATCTTTCAATTTGCCCTATAAACTACAACATAAATAGCACTGAAACTAAGACATATGGTAAAATCAAGAACATTATTCCCAAGCCATAAATATTACATGAAATTAGATTTTTGAGTTTATGTTGCAATTGTCAAATACCTAAAAGTCCAGATGCAGTTGACAAATAGTCCCAATAACGTCATTTGCTTATTTGCTTTCCTCTTAAAATTTTTATTCAAGCAAATTTTGATCTTAAGCTGATGCATCCATATGTCAATTTTATTTTTTACGAATAAAACAAGAATTATTGCTTTGTTTTGCATTTAGGTGGCCAGTGTATTTTTAGAGAGTTTTGAGTTTAAAAATCAAATATCTGTCCCCAACAAGGTTAGGCATAGTGTGTTTCTATTTTCATTCAGGAAGATATGTCATACTTTTAAGGAATAAAATATGTTCTGATTTTAGTGGCCTTGTTGTCCTAAACTTATGGGATCATAGATGCACAACTACAAGGGACTGGAGTTTTTCTATTCCAGTTCCCTCATATTATAGATGAGGAAATTGAGAACCAGAGAGGTTTCAACATTGAGCTCAGTATCCTCTTTTCTTTTCACATTTTTAAATATCTCTTTCTGAATTCTGATATTTTGATATTTATTAGCAGATAGGAATAGTTAATATAGCTAAAATTCATATGGCATGTTAATGTTTGCAAAATGCTTCATGTGTATATTATCGTACTAGACAGAATAGAATGAGTTTCTTCATAGTCATTATTAATAAGGTTCTTGCCAAGTTAATTGGAAAGCCCTCCTCTAAATAACAGCTGGCCCCTATAATCCTAATGCAGCATTACAGTGTCACACCAAAACTGATAAATGGAAGGGGAGAAAAAAGGGAAAAGCAAAGAAAGTGACTCCTTTTGGTCTTTTGTTTATGTTAACCCAAAACTGTGTCTGCATCTGCTATATTAGGCATGTCAACACAGAAAGCCAAAAGTTGGGTGGAGTTGGGAGCAATGGTCATATCGTTTCCATAGGGTATGTCTGCTCAACCTGTTATGTGCAAGAAAACGTATTCCTGAATTTAGGGATAATGAACATGGTATTAAACTTTGTTTCCACATCATTTTCCTCAATAAGTACATATTAAGTTCAGGATTAAAATGCATTGGTGACTATCTCAGCATCTGCTGAGAGTAGATAGAAAGTATACCATGTTGATTAAATCAAATCTTGCTAACCTATATAGTTGAGTGGATATTAAATTAGGACAGTTCCAATGAGCTTCTCAGTTCATACGGTTGTCACACAATTGATTAGAAAGATCAAGGGAAAAGGTCCTAAAGTAAACACCAACTCTATAAATCCAGTAGTCCAGGTCGATTACATGCTATATGGGAAAGAGTGCCTTATTTGGGTGGTCTCTAAGCCCACTTTCGAGCCTCTAATCTGAAAGATCTCACAAGTTGAACATATTGGGAAGAATTTACTGTAAAAACGAGATACAGATCTAATCACATTAGTCTCCTGCTTAAAAGTATTTAGTAGCTCCCTATCACCTTGAGGATGCCTTGGCATGTAAGGCCCCTTAAAATATGGCTGCCACCTATCTTGAAAGACTTATTACATGGTGCTCCCCTTAATGAATTCTATAGTGCATATAACATTGGCCAAATGCATAGGTCACCTAACAATTTTTATATTAAGTGATGCTTTTAAATGAAAAAACTACTGATATCCAGAAAACAAAAGGTTTCTGCATGACTGCATGGAATGGGGACATCTAATACACCCAGAATGACTTTGTTTGAAAAAAAACAGGCATGGTTTATGAAAGCTTCAACTTTGCAATAATTTTGTCAATGTAAAGATTTTCTTAAACTCCTAATTTCTAGCCAACATTATGAAGCAATGCCCAATTAAATGTTAAAGGACTATAGTGTTCCCATTTGATAGAGATTTGAAAGTATATATATCACATTTGTTTGTCTTATGCTGTATTTAATAATTTAAAACATTAATGAATATGATCACTTAAATTTTGACTCAATTCATCAGAAAATTAAAATATAAGATAATATAATGGAATGAAAAGAAAAAAAAAAGAAATAGTATCTTAAGACCTAGTTTCTAGTTCTGGCTCTAGATGACCTCGAGTGAGCTTCTTTATATCCCTAGGCCTTGTTCTTCATGTTAAAAAGGAAGGCTAGATTAGATAATTTCCAAGGTCCTTTTTTTCTCTAGAATGTTTATTTAAACCCTTTGAACTCTAGGAATGAGACAAATATGTAGAAAAGTAAGGCCTTTAATTATTCAGTGTCAAATACTCTTATTCAGATTTTGAGAACACAGACATAGAGGAGAGTGTCCACATACATAGTTTAATTTAGGGAAAAAAAATTCATTCAAATGTAGACAAGAGCCTCAGGGGGAAAAAAGTATGGGGATTAGTGGTAGTGTGTCAGCCAGATAGAGTTTTCTGGAAGAGGTAGATCCTAAATTAATTCTCGTGAAAGACAGAAAGATGTAGTTTAAGAATGACAAGAGGGAGATTTTTCTGAATATTGGAGAAAGCAACTGGTGGAGAGAAACTTAGATCATCTCCTGCTTTATGGAAAGGAACAAACAAAAGAGGGGGAAAACTTGCATGTTGGATGAGATATTTAAATCAAATGAAAGATGAGATGCTCAAGTAAAACTCTCAAATGTACAAGAGATATTTAGGAAGATGCAACAGAATTCATCAGGGTCCTGAAAAATAAAATGGTTTAAGGTAGTTCTGATTTTCCAGTTTTATACGACAGTATAGGGAAGGAGTTAAGGAAAGAAAGTGAGTTCAATCCAATTAAAGTCCACATGTAAGCTTTTATTAATCATGTTAAGTGATGAAGGTATGTGAAAATGTTGATGTAAAAATTATATATATATATATATATATATATATATATATATATATATATATAAATACTAAAAATTTTAAAGAAAAGTTTGTTCAGTGATAACTTGATTCTTAGTAAATTTTAAGTAAAGGCAACTCAGGCAAAAAATAACATGAAGATAAGAGGAGATCAAAGAATTGCATTGCTCCTGTCTTCTTTCCCTTAGTGCCTAATCCTATGAATTCTGGATAAATGTAATTGCTATTCTTTGGTATAGTGAATACAAATAATACATAAATGCTTTTAAAAATAGATTGTTTCAAATTATTTTGTGGGATTAGCCAAACCTTTAAATCCCATGTAGTTATTTTCCCACATATCTGAAACTTATACATTGTAATACCTGTGATGAACACATGACCAAGTAACATGACCAAGTTCTAAATGTTTAAAAATAAGAGCTGATTCTGAAAGTATCTTAAAAGTAGCCATAGAAATGAACTTTTCCTCAGTAAAGCTGTTAAATTTAAGTATAAAGCAGTTGACAAAGTAGGGTGGCAAGATGGCACAGTGGGTTCAGGCCTGGAGTCAGGAAGATCTGTGTTCAAATCCTGCCTCAGACACTTACTAGCTGTGTGACCCTGGGCAAGTCACTTCACCCTGTTTTTTCTCACTTTCCTCATCTTTAAAGAGAGCTGTAGAAGGAAATGCAAAGCATTCCAGCATCTTTGACAAGAATGAAAAATGACTAAACAACAACAAACAACAAATTGACAAAGGACTAGTTCCCTGCACTTTGTAAACATTAAAAAAACTGCTAAAGCTTCAATTATATATACACACATATATATAATATTGGATAGAAAATGTATTATATTATACACATATGTGTAATATTATACATAGTGCTTAAAACCCAAATGACTTTGAGAAAAGCATGAAAAAAGAAATGTTTGATCACAATAGTACTTAATTAACCCAGAGCTGGAGGGAGACAATTATTTCTCCTTTTCCCACTGATGGAATCTGATGGAATAGAACTCAAAAGCTAGGAATTAACTTTTGTACAGAGTTATCTATTAAATTCATTTCTAATTTGGTTACTATTTACTTAAGAAACCTGTAAAACTGAATTGTTTTGCAATGAATGGTCATGATTTAAAAAAAAAAAACAACTTATTCTATTTCCTTAATTCTATATTTAGATGAAAAGGCTTCCCCCCAGAATTTTTTAAAAATTATATATTATTAAAATGTGGCATTATAATCATTATGCTCTACAGTTTTGTAATTTCTGGTTAAGTTGACTTTGCATTGAGAAAATTTTAATTTAATTTGATTAAATTATCCCTTGTGGCTTCTTTACCTCCCTCACCCACTTGATAGAGACCTTCAAATCATCTTAGTAACATAAATAGAAGTCTGATCATTTCAACTCAGACATCACTTTTTTAGACCTAAGGCAATTCGAAGAAGCCTAGTGTCATGGGAAGCACACGAGATGCGAAATTAAAAGTCTTGGGTTTACCTTTTGACTTTGCCTGTTAACTACTAGTGTGACCTCTAGCAAGTCTTGTTCTTCTACTCAATTTAATCATCCCCATGATCATAGTCACCATTGTCATCGTTGTTCAGTTATTTCAGTTGCATTCGACTCTTCATGACCCCAGCTAGGGTTGTCTTGGCAAAGATACTGAAATGGTTTGCCATTGCCTGTTCCAGCAAACTGAGGTGAGCATGGTTAAGTGACTTGTCCAAGGTCACACAGCTAGTAAGTGTCTGAGATTGGCTTTGACTCAGGAAGATGAGTCTTCCTGAGTCCAGGCCCAGTGCTCTATCTACTATGCAACCTAGCTGGCCTTCACATTATCATAGCTAGTGTTTCGTATAATGCTTTAAGGATTGCGAAGGCCTTTACAAATATTATTTCATTTTATCCTCTCAACAATCCTGGCAGGTAAATGCTATTATTATACTCATTTTACAGATGAAGAAACAGAAGCTGAGGGAGGTTAACTGACTTGCCCAAGGTCACATAGCCAGATATAAACTCAGAGAGTCCTGATTCTAGATCTAATGTTTTATCTACTACAGATCTAGCTGCCCGAGTTTCTTCATCTATAAACTGAGAGAGCTGGAGTCAACGATCTTCTTTCTAGTTCTAAATCCTGCAATGATCCAAATACTTTTAAATATACATATATACATATATATATATATGTTATACATATATATATATATATTTAAATACAAATGAATACATACACACATGGATTGAGACTAAATCTGTGATTTTGTTGATATAAGGAAATCACTTGGATTAAATCAGAGGACTTCTCCTGCAAAGGCAGCTTGGCATCTTTGCCATAACTTAATTTTAGATTGCTATCTAGAGCACTACTTGTGACTTGCCTAGCATAAGATAATGTGTCACAGGTAACACTTGAACCCAGGTCTTCCTCAGAGAGGACACCTCTGTAATCACTATGCCACATCAGATCTTCTTATAATTATCTTTAAAGAGATCTAAATAACCAATAAAAATATATTTTATATGGCCTTTCTCTTTTTGTTAAAATGCTTCATGTAGGTTTGATGCAGCACTAGAACTGGAAGTCATGAGAAGATTTGTGTTCAAATGCTACCTCCAGTATACGACCTTAGGATGGAGTAGAGGAGGGAACTTAAACCTTCTTCAGCTTTAGTTTTGAGTAACTGTATGTGAAAGAACTTCATGTGACCTTTGGGTGACACTTTGCTCATATAGTAAAATGCTGGTTTTCTTAAACTTAAAGGGGCTTCTTAAACTTTTTTTCACTCAAAACCTTTAATGAGCACTTCTTTTCTGAAGCCTTTTCTATACCAACCTAAATCTATAATAACTTATATAGTCCTTTCCCTTACTTTTGACAATATGAAAAGATATTAATATACTATGTAATATCTTTGATGCAGTAGAATGATCTGGTTTATCTGTCCAGATATCCCTAATTTATAGCATACTTGATAGGTTGGTACTCTGTGCTGTGTTATACTACCTCAGGCTGTGTTGGAGCTGTTCCAACCAAAACTTAAGTTAAATTCATGGTTCAGAATCTCCATTTTACTCATTACTTTACTGACTACTATGGTAAGTAAAGAGCTGGGAGTACTAGTGTTTTTCTGATCCTGTTTTCTACATGGAATGTACTGATTAATTTGGTAGAAAATGATGATTGGAAGTCATCCTCGGACATCTTATTTTTGGAAACAAGATCTAGTATTGTATAAGAAAAATGGATGGAGGAGAGAGTGTGGGCTCTCGTCTTGTTGGAGACCACTTGAGGAATTGTAGTAGTATGCTTGACACTGGGTCCATGCATCCAGATGCAAATTCTGTAGACTCTCTTTTGTGACAGCAAATGAAACAGATTGCTCACAATCAAAGGGAAACACTCAAAACTGTCAAAATATTTACATATGGATGCACCCAATTTCCATGTTAAGAAGTAGGGTCATGAAGGTATCATTTACATAAAATAATTTTTGTAGTGAAGTTACCATGTTGGGAAATCTTTTAGTATTCTGGACTTTCTTTTCCCTGTTTTCTCTTAAGAAGAGGGTAGTAATATATTTTATGTGTGGGGTCAGAAATATGAGATGGTTTCAACTCATATCAGCAGAAAGAAGATTATAGTAAATCTCAACAAACAGCTTTGAAATAATGAAATATCACAATATTTTTAGAGTCGGTACCACCATCGTAGAACAAGCTATCCACAATGATGGCAGTTTAAAATAAAGAAAAGGCCAGTCATTTCAAGTATTGTTTTAACTTGTGAGCATTTTGCTAGTTCTTTTGAGAGACAATGCAGAGAGACTGACTTGTACTATCACACAGTTCATAGGAAACAAAATTAAAGTGTTAAATAAAGATAAACTTGCATATTTTAAGAACAAACACAAAATAACCTTTATGGAGATTATTTGTATGCCATTTCCATTGGTTTATTCCAAAGATATATTCTCAATGATAATAAAGTAATAAAAGATTGTTTTCACAGCTGTTTGTCTTTGATTACATATTTCTTTGAAGTTCTGCAATAAGACAGACTTTGAACCTGGAAAGAGATCAAATAATGAATTGTTCTGCTTTGTGAAGCTTAAGAAGGGATTTTATTGTCGAAACATATAGTGCAACATATTTTTTTCTTCTAACAGTTAAATAATGGTTGAAAGTCCTATGAGATCATTACAGATGGACTAGATTAAAGGGCTTGGGGCCAAATGTTAGAAACTGTTATGAAAAAAAGAATTGGTGTGTCAGTTTAATAATTCAGATTTTATAATTATGAAATCTTTTATTTGTTTCCTTTTGAGTTAAGATAAGGTATTGAAAAGATGCTGCTGTAAATTCTTACATGGGAATCCTATGAGACAGATCCTAAAATTTGCTATCTTCTTCATATTTATGTCACTTGGATTAAATGGTTTCCACAAATTGAACTCCATCTCTCTCTCTCTCTCTCTCTCTCTCTCTCTCTCTCTCTCTCTCTCTCTCTCTCTCTCTCTCTCTCTCTACTCTCTATCTCTATATATATATATATATGTATACATATACATATATGTATATATGTATCTAAAAAGATGTTAATATACAGCATATGGTCTCTAAAGCTGTAATTTAGGAAAGGGTTTAATTCAAATGTATAGCCCTTGAGAAAACCTTTTCAAAGGTTTTTATTGTAGCTGACTAATATCACTTAATTGCCCCCTACATGCACTCCAATCTAAACATTATGATTATGCAATATTCTCTGAGCATCTGCAATGGGGTAGGTGCACTAAATTGGACAAAAGTCTTTGCAGCACTTCTTCTTGGTCCTTTCTGGGATATAGCACTGTTGAATACAATTATGGAGCATAAAAATGATAATAAGGTCAACATTTCATGATAATATATTTGATTTTTACAAGTTCTGTTGAAATAGTATTTCTGCCTATTATAAATACTTGGAAGTTCATGACTATATATCTTGGATAGAACATTAATGTACAAGAATTAATGTACATATTTTTGGATCTCATTTGCTCAGCATATTTCCTTGAAAGTAGTTTGTGCGTGTGTGTGTATGTGTTATTTAGAAGAAACTTTTCCCTTTGTTGAAGATATAAACCTTTCAAATGATAATTTCAGGGGAAACATTAGACAAAGGAATATTGTAACTTTTGAGATTTTTATGATGAAGGTGTGTTTAAGAGATGTCACTTTGATATTTTTACATTATGTCCTACATTTGTCAGCTAAAACCAGGATATTGCCTCAATGAGAAAAAGCATGTTCTGCACTTGTCAAAAGGCAGTAAGTAATGATTAAAATAGCAGTGTGAAACGCTGGGAGATTAAAGTGATGCTAATGATAAGTGAGAGAAGAAAAGGGCAAGCTATATTTTAATCCCTGAGAGAATGGTTAATGACTTCTATTGCCTGAGATTAAACTAAACCTGTCTCATCAGCTTTTTCTGCCTGGTGAAAAAAAGCTCTCTGCACTTTAATTTATTAAAGTCTTTTAAGGAAGCACATTGATCTACAGAGGTTAAACTTTAAAAAATTGTGCAAAATACACACTAAAAATGCTTTCACAAAAGTGTGACTTTGTTGCTTTTAGGCATGCTCACGGTTTTATAAAGAATTCATTGTCTATGCCTTGGTGCATTTAATTAAGGAATATTAATTACTTAAACTAGAAGGTTTGTTCCTTTTAAAAACGAGAACATTTTCATATTACTGATGTCGGCAAAGTGGCAAGTATACTGTAGAGGATATCAGCAGATATGCGCAGATTAAGTTACAGTAGTAATTACTGCATGATCTGTTCAGAATAATACAAGCACTGTTCAGAAGAAACTCCATGGAAAACTTTTTCAAAATATATGTAGTTGATATGGCCAGGCTGTTTATTGTTTATTTGCTTTTCATTGTTCTTTTGGGCTATAGGTTATTTTTGCTCTCAGTACATTGGGTCTTAGGCTTGGTCTCCCAAATCTAGTATTACTTTTGAAACAGGTTGTCCTAATGATGAACTTAAATTTCTTCAACCTATGCGTTGGTATACACAAGTGATCTGAGTCACTCCACTATTTTGATTACCATGATCCATATTTTGCTAAGTCTCTTTGTAAGTGGTGAGGGAGGGAGAGGAGAGATCACTTTTGCTAAGTCTTTGTGTG
The DNA here is from genome assembly GCF_011100635.1 of Trichosurus vulpecula. Lineage (NCBI taxonomy): Eukaryota > Metazoa > Chordata > Mammalia > Diprotodontia > Phalangeridae > Trichosurus > Trichosurus vulpecula. Next base: position 332,886,211 of record NC_050576.1, on the reverse strand, counting down.
GGTGGGAGTAGGAAAGGGCAGGAAAAAAGGTCTTTAAATTAAAAAAAAACATAACAAGGATTTTAGTCAGGCACTGAAATCCTTTCGATGTGCTTTGTGTGCCATATGTGGAATCCATAGCTAACCACTACATGTACCTTTACTATGTTAGGTTATCTGGCACAAAGAACATAATTTCTATGAGGTCAGGTCTCTAGAGCATTCTGATACGTTATAACAAGGTGAAAAGGTGTCTCTAGCTGCATACCTGGCTCAAAATACACTACGCTGGTTCAAAAGTTACTTGTCTGTGGCAGGACTGAAGACAGATTCTAAGCTGGATATGCTCATTTGCATATCAATACCCGGGATGCTTTTCTAACTCAGATTTCTCCTAACTGTATGGGTGTCTCAGCAGAGAACAAACTTAGTGGGTCACGTTGGGCAAAATTCTCTTTGGTAATCTTGTCATTAATACTCCACATACTCAGATTAGATGTTTTCCTATTGAATAAATAAAGAGACACCATGATCATCTCTCATGACTTTTGTTATCCAGTATATTTTTAAAAAACTTATTTTACACATAACTTTTGAAGCAAAGGAGTTTAAACTCAAATCATTCTTTGATGTTAATGAAACACCAATTTTTCTGAAGGCCATGCAGCTCTAATGAGCAGTTTCTTATAAAAGAACATTTAATCAAGGTTTATTTTTAACTTGTTTAAACAGATCTAATAGTTTGTGCTGATTTCATTTCGGTATAATAATTGCTAGCAATCCTATTAGTAAGTCGTGGTACATGGAAGTTAACACAAATTCCATTCTAATGAGAATGGCGTAAGAGAAAATCCTTGTAGCTAAGGAAAGGTTTGTGTTAGATTGGAGCAACAGAAGCATTTGGGCATTCTGCTGACAGTAGATTATGGTTGTTTCTGTACAGATGTTAGTCATGAATTGCTAGTGTTTATATGGCTTTTACTAGCCTATAGAGAGGCTGAAAATTCATATTGCCACCATGAGGTAAAAAGAAGATATAATAGTTATTTTGAGGGTCATCTTGAGATAATATTCCAAACTTGTTAGCCAAATAAATTTTTAAATGAATATTTGCTTGCATTGACTACTTGTAGGACCTAAGGTTTGTTCCTATGGGAAATAAAGTTTAATCAGTCATTAAATGCTACTTTGGCCTATCCTTATGCTTTATATAAGAAAGAATTAGATTTTCTTGGAGTATAAGATATGCAGCTTCTGTGTATAGTACAACCTGCACATGTCTTCTTGTCGTGTGCAATTTTTATTCCTCTTCTCCATGTAGAGCCACTGCAGTGGCTCCATCTGGGGTGCTGGATAATTTCCTCTAGGCGTTTTAATATTTTTTGGTTTCTCATGTACTTTTTAGCCTTTGCAGTATGGTCAACTCCCGCTTGAATGATATTTTAAAACCAATTCTTGCAAATAAGTTATTGGTGGCAATATTGATTTGTGCCTACTATGTGTCCCTCCATCCTATGGTAGTCAAATAGTGATGTTGAAAGTAATCTGATTTACCTAGTTCTGTCAATATATATGTGATTTTGGGAAAGTCACAACTACTTTGGGCCTCGGTTTCACAGAATCATTGATTTAGAGCTGGAAAGGATCTTGGAGTTTATCTAGTCCAATCAACTTCTTTTATTTAGCATGAAATTAAGTCCTAGAGAAACTAAGTATCTTACCTGGAGTTATAGAGCTAGAAATAATGTCCTATGTTTATAGATCTAGAGCCAGAAGAGACCTCAAAGGCCCATTTCTAGTTCAACCTCTTTACCAATGAGGAAAACTGTGGTCTTGGAAAGTGAAGTCACTTGCTAGAGGTCATGCAGTTGGTAAGTGGCAGAAAAGAAATTGAAACTTGGTTCTTCAGATGTCAAATTCAGTTGTGCCACAAATTCCTCAACTGTAAAGTGAGGAATTAGATTAGATGGCATTGAAGGTTCCTTCCATCTCTCCATCTACAGCCTAATAAAACAGGTATCATTAGATAGTTTTGATTTTTTGTCTGGAAGTTTATTTGTTTATTTATTCATTCATTCATCTATTCATTCATTCATTCATTCATTCAATCATCTATTTGTTCATTCATTCATTCATTCATTTTTAGTGTTAAGAACTCACAGTGATCTTTTGCCAGTGAACATCAACACCAAATATGTAACTTAGGAGTCTTAGAGAATGGTTTCAGACACTGAGAGGTTAAGGAATTTGCAATTTGTCACACAGTTAATATTTGTCAGAAGCAAGACTATTATTTAGCTCATTTGCTGTTGAGGGCAACTCTCTATTCCATATACCAAAGATGCCTCTTTTTTTATAAAAAATTGACTAAGGTGGCATTGCTTAGAAAAGATCTTGCAATATATCAGATGAAATTATGAAATTTAAGAGTAAAGAACATACAAACAAAAGAAGAGTGATCAATTCTGTTAGTGACCATGTAAATGGAAGCAGTTAAGGATGTCTGGAATAGAAATGGAAGTGAATCTCAGCCAAGTTCAGGTTATAATCTTTTAAACTTTTTATTACTTAATATGACACAGTGACATTTAAAATGTGGAGAAATTGAAGATAAATAATATGGCGTGAATGGCAGAATTGATTTAAAATTTTAAAGCTGTACTAAAAGTATTCTAATGCACTGAAGGGCATCTGTAAGTTATACATTGTTTATAGGTTTCTGATTGGAATCTCAAAGCATAATGTATTACATCTTGCTTTCCCCCATCATACAAAAAGAATTTGGTGTGGATAAAATAGTGAATAATAAAACTTTACTGGAATTTAGTGGTAAAATGCTCTTTTGCATATAAATCACCTGCTTTTTGGTCAAGGCTTTTATGCATATGACCCTACCTCCTAATGTTAATTTTAACTAGTAACTGAAATGTTTGTTGTCCTCCTCCCACCTCCAGTGACTTCTTTATTTCTGAGAAATTTTCTATTCTATATTCCCAAAGCCGGGGTTGCGGAGGGAGAGAACATTTTTAATAGCAATATGAGGTGTCACTGTTGCCTTTGTAGTAAAAGATAAAATTTTTAAATGATTGTGTGCTGATTTAGAAGTCTCTCTGATATTTAGGAACCTCAGTACTGATTTGTATAGAATACACTAGAAAGAACAAGATCTTCACAGAGTGAGTGGAATTCTTTATCGAAGTTGAAAGTTTAGCAGAAGCCATGTTGATATTTTTGCAACTATTAGAATAATAAGACAGCACTGTAGCATTTTTGTGTAATGGGTTCATGAAAATTGTTTTACAGGTAGATATACCTATAGAAAAACTTTTAGAAACAAATCCTCAACTTCAAAATATGATGTTTATATGACATTGGTGCCAAATTTAGAATATTTTTGGACAATCAACACTCAAATGAAGTATCTGGTTTAAATCTCTTTTCTGTCTAACTACAAACAAATGCATAGTATTTGTACTTAATGCTTTGACACTCTGCACTCTGAATACTAAGTTGGTATGTATTTACAAATGTGAAAGAACCTATGGTCCTTTCATGCAGCAGGTCGTCATAGAAACTAATTAACTTTCATTTCTATGTCAGGGAAAAGTAGTATAATACAGATGTAAATTGTAGTTCAGGAACTACAGTATGAAAAATTAAAGAAAAGAAAAGCATCAGAACCTTCAGAAATTTAGTAATAACAATTTAGGATGTTAAACATCTATCACAGTTGTGGTTTTTGTTGTGTGTTTTTATTTAATCCACAAATGTGATGCCTGAATAATCTTTCCAGATTTTTTTAAACATTTTCCTTAATCTGTTTTAGCAATTTAAATGGTATTTGGCAAACAAAAGAAGTAGTATAGCAACCATCACACAATGCCAGGAAAGGTTTTAGCTTAAAGATTTTTCCATATCAGATAAATTTTATTCCAGCTGGCTTCTTTGTTCTGAAATTACTTGTCTCTTATAAAATTATCAGAAATGTGAGTTTGTTCAATATTTTAGAGGCCATGGAGATATACCTAAAATTACTGTAGTTACATGGCATTAGAAAACAAATGTCCAAAATTGTTCTGTTTACCCTTGCTGCTTAAATTTCCTCAATTTTGAAAAAAAAACAAATACATAAGATATGTTTTTGCTTGCAGAATGAAATATACTCCCTGAGAAGTTTGTCATAATCAAAAATATTTTAATTATAATTGATCTCAAAGCACCTTAGTGCTATGCATAGTGTCTCCATAGATCGGCAGTGACCATTAGAGAAAGGAAATATAGGCCAAACTGGTGACTTGTGACAAATTATTCAATATAAGAGCAAAGAAAAAAAAACTTCCCCTCACTAAAACTTCCCCTTTCTTCACTAGGAGAAAACTTGTTTGCTAGAAAGAGTGCTTAGCATATTGCCATGCAACTATGAAATAGAACACAGAATTGAAGCTGTGTGTCATTGGCCAGATAATGCAACCTTTCTGGGCTTCATTAGTCTTCTTGGTAAAATGATCTCTAGAGGCCATCTCAGCTAAAAAACTTTCATCTTGTGACTTGATGAAAATTAAAGACTTGGAGTCAATGAAAGAGAGGTTAGAAAAATTATTCAAATATCTACAAAAGCTACTGGACTTGCCAAAATAATAATTTTATCTTTTAGTCCTAAGTAGCACTATTTTTTATTCTAAAGAGTTAGTAATATAATTTAATCCATTCTACAATATCTAGAAGTGCCTGCTGTCAGTTTTCCAGGAGGCCAGTTTACAAAATAGAATAACAAATTTGTTTTCTTTTCTATATTTAGATCTGTAATCTTAGAATATCATACTCTTCCTATCCACCCCAAAATCACACAGTAGGCAAAGTGTTAAAAGGCTAGGAAAATATTATTTCATCACTCCTGTTCCATTAGAATTCACTTGGGTGGCTGAGAAAATGGTTTATGGATTAGAGAGAGAAGAACAAGCTAAAACATTTCATACCTTCATCTCTGATAAATTCCCCAAACTCATTCTTCGCATCTGAGCCATAAATAACAACCTTGCTTTTTGCTAAAAAGAGCTTTTTTTCCTACACCAGGTCTTTTGTCTTGGAGATGAATGCTATAATAAATTTGAAGTCTTAGGGGGGGCATTGTTTGAACTATAACATTATGGTTTACAACTGTTGCTTCTATTATGAGGAGGATAAAAAGCGACTATGAAGCTTGATCTCTGTCATGGAAATGGATTAATATTTCAGTCTTCAACTTGGGTCAAGTGTATGATTCTCCCCAAAGCAATTCACCATGATTAATTTTTATTATGTAGGCATTCAGATACTCTTTACATTCTCTTGTGTTTTCTCCCCCCTCATCACCCCCCCCCAAATAATGTCATGACTTAGATTGCAAACATGACAGTGAAGTCACAATACTGTTTTGTGTCTGTAAAAAAATGGATGACATCCCAAGAAACTAAGGCTCTTAATTTCTCATACCTGAAAATTATAATTTAGACAATCAATTTATGTAGCATAAAATACATAGTTTCAATTATTATATGAAAAATAAAATATTAAAATAATATGATTGCTGAACACCAGTACACCAGTTGGAACTGTTATTTCCAAATTTCTTTAAAATATCTATTCCTTCATAGTAAAAAAATTAATTCCCCTTAGCCCCCAAAAGAATGGAAATCATAGTATAAGTAGTTTGACAAAAATAAGACTGATTCTATCAGATATTTTCAATATGATCCATTATGAATGAATTGGTTGAGTGGATATTGCCAAAATAAAAACCTCTTTTGCTGACATTATCCTACCATGTGTTTTCCTCAGTCAATAGATTATAAATTGATTTGATTTCAAAAGTATAGATTGTAATCTCCCTGAGGTCAGAGGCTGAGTGGATTTCATAGTAGATGTTTAAATAAATATTTGTTTAGTTGAATTGAACTAAACTTAATTGAAATATTAAGTCCTACATGAAATTGGCATTTTTTTTTCTACCTCTCGTTACTTTTAAGAAATAAAGACTTTTTAGGGAGGAGTGAATTAAAAATTTTGTGAGTTGACCTGTCTGCCAAAGATATTTTATTCCATCATCTATCTTCCCCCAGGCACTGAGAACCTTTAATGAACATGAACTTATGTACATAGTAATTTCTCCAAATATGATATTTATATGATTCCCAGTTCTATCTAGGAAGTACACTGCACACTGTGGCAATCTGAAATCCAGGTACTCAACAAATATACATGTAGTGAATATTTACTGTGTACAGAGCATAAATGGGAAGATACAATCCCTTCCTCATGGAGTTTACAGTCTAATGGAGGGGGTGATAAGAGAAGTATATAAAGAGCAAATTACAAGTTGGGAGATAATGAGTAAGGATGGTGCTAAATGGAATTTCAAGGAATGAAGACCATCATCACCACCATTTTTGGTACTTTAGAAATCATTATGGATTCTCTTAGCCTTTAGTTTTAATTGAATGAAAGGTAGTCATAGAAAGATTTTTTCTTGGTGAACATTTTAATTTCAGGTTAATTGGGTAAAATCTTGAAAGTGTGTCACCTTCTTTGACAAATATGTTCTGTGGTCATTTGCTACTTCTTCCACACTTTATCCTCTTTCTTTTAATACTTTAAAAGATCAGGAGATTCATTGGCATGGATATCCTCTTTACTTACACACCTTATAGACCATGGGAGACATATTAGTAGTACTAATAGTAGTAGTAATAATGGTAGTAGGAATAAATAGCATTTACATAGTACTTTAAAGTTTATGAAGTGTTTCACAAATAGTTCATTTTATCTTCACATCAACCTTGGCAGTTAAGTGCCACTCTTATCCCTATTTTACAGTTGTGGAAACTGAGGCTCAGGGAGTAAAAATGGCTTGCCCAACATCACCTAGCTAGTATATATCTGAAGTTGGCCTTGAACTCAGGTCTTCCTGATTTCATGACCAGTACTTTATCTATTGTGCCACCTAGCTTTCTTAGCAGTTAGTTAGTATTTAGTTGGTTCTTTATTAGTTGCTTTTGCCAAAGTGTCTGCTGATCAATCATGAGCTCCTCTTTCTTATTTGGATTATTTTATATAGCATTCTTAATTTTCCATTTGAAGATGGCAGACATGACTATTGAAATATTAAAGTATGAAAAAACAGGTTCTTAAAGATTTTGTTTATAAACCTAGTGATCACTTAACTTGTAAAACTTTAAAAAGCAAAATCTAAGCATAAATTGGTCTCTGCCTTCTAGGTTCTTAGGATTTTCACCAGTATTACATAGGTAACACATAGGCATGCAGTTTTATTTTCCTACTTTTGTTCTGCAACTTTCAATCAGTGAATCAATCAACAAGCACTTATGGAATGCCTAGAATGCATGTGGCACTATGCTAAGCACTGGCAACACAAAAGACGAAAGTAAAGTGGCATGCATTTGTTGGGGGGGGGGGCAGGGTGAAGAGAAACATTTACATATAGATATATATAAAATAGATGTATAGCAGGAATAACCTGTGTGATCCAGTTCCATTGGAATGGGCATGCACATTGGACAATTCATATGCTGATCCTTATGTGCTCCATGGGTTTACTTCTGCTAGAGATTCAAGATGATTTTGAAAATTTATAGCATGAGGAAGAAAATTTACTAGTCACAGCCCCGAAGTCTCATTTGAAAAAGTAGGGAAGGCTTAGCAAAATCATCAGCCAGTCATTTAATAAGTGCCTACTGTGTGCCAGAAACTCTGCCAGGTGCTGGGGATACAAACACAAAGAAAGAGACAATCCCTTCCTTCCAGGGGTTGAAAAGGGTTCTCTAAGGTATCTTTGCCTATGAGAAGGGGAAGCATAAAGTTCCAGGGTAGATGAAGATACTAAATAGTGAAGTGGAAACTGGATCACACACAAAATGAAAGAGAGTGAGAGAGACAGAGAGAGAGAGAGACAGAGAGACAGAGAGAGACAGACAGACAGAGAGACAGAGAGACAGAGACAGAAACACAGAGACAGAGAGAGAGACACAGAGACAGAGAGACAGAAACAGAGAGAGAGAGACAGACAGAGAGGGACAGGGACAGGGAGAAATAAGAGTATATTATATTAAACATCAGACTGGCTGAAGAATCATCTGAGGAAATGAAGTATAATGTGTAAATTTCAAGAAAAGTAGCATAACCCAAAGGATTTTTTAATCCTATCATTTTGCATTGACTGTAGGAGTATAAAAATGAAGTCAGATGAGGAAAAGAGTTCAGTAAACAAATTAAAAGGAAAACATTATGAGATTTGGCTATAGAATGAAGAGAAATGTTTTACACTTGATCATAATGTATGGGAGAGGGGTGGAGGGGCCCAACTGCTCATTGAGGAAGAAAAATAAGATTTTTGAAAAGGTATACTACTATAAATTTAAAGGAAATAGACCATCTACAAAAGCAAAGCTTTGAATATTAGAGTAGAGATGTCTTTTAAACTTGTCCTTTCGTACTTCTTACTTGCTTACTGATCAGTTTCACACATTACTGATAGCTCTGTAGGTTCATTATTTTTTTCCCCGTGCCTTTCAAAGGGATGTAATGAGTATGGTATTAACAAATGAAAACACATTTCATATATCTTATGCCTAAAAACAAAGTATGTGCACATTGGTGGGTAAAATTTACAAATGGAAAATCTATTTTCTATTTGAACCAGACTCCCATCCCTTATATATAAAATCTTGAGTGGAATAGACAGAAAAATAGTTCTCTTTGTTGTGTATTACTTCCACCAGTCATACACAGGCACCTAGCAAAATCAAATACATTTTTCTGAGTTCCTCAAAATTTTGCAAATTCTTAAGATTATAGATTTGGAGGCATGGGGGATCTTAGAAGCTATTTAGTACAACTCCTTCTGTTTAAAAATAAGAAAACAGAACCATAGAAAGGTTCATTGACTTTCCCAAGGTCACAAAATAGTTGGCAAAGCTGGAATCAAACCTAGGTGTCCCCTATTCTACCGGAGGTATTCTTTCTATCTCACTATACCTGAGATGCAAGAATATATGCGTAGGAGTACAGGTATGCAAAAGTTCATGTCTGCCATTAATTCTTCACTTATGCCCTAGCATAATAAGCACATAAGGGGTTTACTTGGATGATATTATCAGGCTTGCAAAAATGCATCTCCAAATTCTTTAATTTAGTTTTTTGTTTTGTTTTGTTTTGTTTGTAGAGGAGCTTTACTCTATTCCTTTGTTATAGACTGAATCTCTAACCCTGGACAGCAGTTTTTGGAGGGAGACATTGATTAGGGGGTATGCATTTTTATTTCATTCACTCTACAAAACAAATCCATCACTATCACTAGGGAAAAAAACAAAACAAAACAAAACCCTCTAAACACATGTCTTACTAATGGAGGGTTAGTAGGCCTCTTTTTTTGGTGAGTTATAACATATTTCAGGTACTGCTAAGACTGGCAGTAATCAGTGTCTCCAAATGTTTTTTTCCTTAAAACATTCTGAGGATCCCTTTCTCCTAAATTTCTGCAGAGATAATATCAATATCCATAAAAGGTGAGATTCTTTGTAAAATATAGAGTCCCACAGAAATGGAAAAAGATATCTCAGTAGGGGTTAATCGCTTAACAAATATTTATGAAAGACATACTATGTGGAAAGTGCATTGCTAAGTGTTGCAACTTGCTTTTTCTGAGTAGTTTTTCCTAATACACATCAACCAATTTGCATTGTTTTAGGTCAGAAGAGAAAAGGATAGTATAAAAGTCAGCATTTGAATGTAACTGTGTTTAGCCTGAGAGTTTCATTTAATCCCATGTTGTATTTTGAGTAGGCTCTTCAAAGTACAGGCCTTGGGGTGGACAGCTTATAAATACTTTGCCTTCTTCTACTCGTATTGATAGAATCGTATAAATATTAAAGGGAAATGAATTCTTATCAAGGTATTTCATTAAAATAATAACTGTAGAGTAGCAATTCTTTCTTGGAATTCTGGATTAGGGTTAAATAAAATGATCTCACACCACATTTGACTCAGAATTTGTTCCTGTTTCTATATTGAAAGGGGCTATATGTAATATGCAGAGAAGAGTAGATATGTGTGTGTGTGTGTATGTGTGTTTTCCTTAGAATTAGAAATAAAAGAACATGTAATATGCAGGTCCAGATATAAAATCAAAAGAGAAAAAAGGGTTTATGAGATGAGAATCATAATTTAAACTCCTCAAATCCTACATGTATTTCAGATTTCTTGTCAGTGAAGTGAGTTACAGGGGAAAAGTTTGGTTTGGACTGACATATCAATACTGTGATGATGATATCAAAGATGTTGATGATGGTCATGGAGCAGAAATAGGAATGATCAATAAGGAGTAAAAAAAAAAAAACCCCGCACAATTAGTGTTCTGATAATTGAATTGTGTTTGGAAAGATAAATAGGTCAATGGATGTTTTAAAAAACACACACATCACAACAAAACCCTTGAGTTCCTAAATAAGCCAGGATCCATTTTTTTTTTCATTATTAGTAGACAGGGCTGTGTCCTTTCCTTTGATGATGGTAACGAGTTCTATGACATTGCCACTCTGAGTTCTTGCTTCATTAGATTGGGTGACTGTTTATTTGAAATTGTAATGAAATATTTACTTTATAGAGCTATAAGGATTAACTGTGATAATTGAGTGAGGTTGATCTGGAGTTTTCAGTGTAATAGGTCCTTCTTGTTTGAATACAGAGCTCAGTGAGAATGAACGAGCAAGCCAGTGTGTTTCAGCCTGTCACTTTCCCTCTACATGTTGCTTTTTCTTCTGGAGATAAGTGGGCCTAATGCTGAACAAATACTGGAAATCAGAAGCCACTGAGAATCATTCGCCTCTTGCTTTCCCATGGCAGCGTGATAGACGCCCAGTCAAAGAGCCCCCTCCTCTCAGCAAAGCAACAATTTTGTCACCATGAGCAAATCCAATTGAAAAGTCCCTTGGACTGAGAGGAGAACTCCAGTTGTCAGAATCAGCAAACAGAATGAAAAGAACCAAGAGCAGTAAATTGGCACCTGGTGCAGCCATGGCGGCTTGTGATAGGCTCCTGCATTGTGTGGGATAGACATTCAGCCATTTTCAGATATAATGGGAGAAATTAATGCAAATGAGTGAATGGAATGAAATGTATTTTAATGCAGATTTGAGGGACTCTCCCGAACTGCTTGATAACAAGTCGATGGAAGAAAAGGCTTACATTGTGAGGACTCATTTTTTCCCCATTTCTTCTCACTAGTGGCTCATAAGGGCCCTTTGTTCTCTAAGTAAACTCTTTCTAAACTATTGACATTGCTCATTTATGTGAATTTCAGATTTTTTTTCTGACAAAGTAGCCTTGGGTGATCTGGGAAAACGTTAATTGCAAGAGGACAAGGAAACTGGCTGAAACAAGAAATGCAATCAGTAAGTGTAATGTTGCAGTTGTCCATGCCTCATTATAACATGCATACAAGGCAATAAAATGCATGTTTCACAAACAAATCTTTTGACAACTATAGTTCAAGAGCCTCCAGCTGTCTAGCTTTACATCTATTTCTTTTGGTTTTGGAATCATTATTGAAGCTAAACTTTGGATTCTCAGAGTAGGCCTTCGTAATTATGTAAAAATCTTACATATTTCTAAGGGAAAAGGTGTTTTCATTATTTGAACATCTTTTTCTCCCCAAAAAATTAACCAGTGAAAGTTTTTCCTATTTTAAATAGTTTCTTTGTTTGTAATATGATACTTAACACAGGGGAGGAGGGGAGGGAGGAATAGAGCTCACCCCCACTGCCACCCAGTGTCCTCCAAAAGAGGGGGAAAAGTCACTCTTTTCCAAACCAGTAGCTGAAATGTAGGGGTTTAATCTCACAAATCCAAGCTTGTCGTGTTTTTTCACTGGAACAGAAATGCTCAGAGTTATTTTAAAAAGAGACAAAAATAGTTAATCAGATGAAAAGGTCATCAAGTGTAAGTGCAGCTTGAAACTGTTGAATTATCAGACCCAGGAGTAAAGCAGCCAGAATGAGGGGAAAAAAAGGTAACAGATTCAGCATTGTCCAAAAGTTCCAGACCAGTGATTAATGTGTAAGATAATGGACTTGGGAAATGAGTAAACACTCCCCGTGCTCCCTGCTTTGTGCTTGAATGACTCGATGACAAGGGCAGAGCAAGGTGAGAATTTAAACAGGACCACAGGAAAAAAAAAGACAAAGACTAGCAACAACATAATGTGAGTAGGAGTTTACTACTAGTATTTGATGCAGAAAGGTACATAGTAACTTTCTTAAAAGCAGGCTTTAAAACTATACTAATTTAAACTTCAATATTGGCATTTACTTGCTGGTAGAACTGGTATAACTTATTAGTCAGTGATTCAGCATTTAGAAGCTTCTTTCTCATTTGTTGAATCTGAGTAATGAAAAGGCATTTGGGACATTTGTGCTCAGTTGGCATTGTGCAGAAAAAAAGAGGCAGAGAAAAAAAAAACCAGAGAGACGGAGAATCAGAGACAGAGAGATAGAGAGAAACAGAACTTATTTTTCTATCAAATTAATTTTTGTCCTAATTTTTGCCACTCTTTTTTATTTCAAGAATGGCAGGTATATCTGAAGGTATTCCAAACTGTTATCTTAAAATTTTTTCTTGTTCCTTTTCCTTGAGAAAAAAAAAATCAGAAGGAAACAATTACCCTTTATCTGCTGTCATCTATATCTCTAGCAATTCCTGAACAGCTGAAAAAAAGAGGCACATTCAATCCTTAACCATTATGAAGGTTGAAGGAGACATTTTACCTTACTTTGTTTCTCTGTCATTGCCCCACCTTTTAAAGCATTTGTGCTTCCGAGTGTTTTCCATTGGTCTGTTCTAACTATGTCAATAACTTAAAGTGATCAACCATGTCAGTCTTAAACATGGGAATTTGTTGAACAAAATAATCCCCAATATAGCTCCTGTCAATCTATTTAAATACATGGGCAATCGCTGACATTTAAAAATTGGGTGTTTATCAATCTCTAAAGACAAACTGACAATTTCTCTGCACATGTGATCCCCAATACCTTTAGTAGTATTTAACCAACTTTGAGCATTCACCATGAAGTGGATATTACCATTGACAGCTGTGAGTCATTCGAACAACTCTCAGGTGATTGCTTCTTATTCCTCTACAAGCCTACTTCAGCAGTGTTTGGGACAGTGATATCATGCATACAATACTTATAGAATGCCTTTAAGCAATGAAGTAGGCAAGAGCTAGTCTTCGTGTTTAGTTTTTCATACTAAAACGAGCTATAGGGTTTTGTTAAATTCAAAGTGATTTTACCATTCGTACTGATGACTTTATGCTACAAAATAAAAAAAAAAGGTTGAATCTTGTAAAAAAGAAAAGGAAATACAACAATTATTATATGAATTTAAAGATAGTACTTTCGTTTGTAATTTCAGTTTGAGCAGTCTTAATGACTAAGCCATGTATTTTAGGCATATAATTTCCAATTTATGCACGCTTTCTTGAAATAAAGCAACGAATGATTTTTTTTTCTAAAGCTCAAATTGACATGAGAATTTCTTACATGTATAGATATGGGAACCTGGTGAGCAGAAGAGATAACAATATTGATTTGGGTCATTGGTCAAATTTCATTTGTCTAAGTAGATGTATATACTAACTTCTCCAGAATATATACAACCTTTTGAGTCACACTACTTCAAGATGTCCATGATTAATGGGCTTCATCACAAATACTATAGCTATGAGAAAATTGCTATCTTAGCATGTGTAGCCATGTGGCCAATTTCTAGAAATTATTTTGAAAATCAGGAATTTAACTACCTTATGTTACTAATTTGTTCCAATCTTGAAAATAAAGAATAGCTGTTGTTCTAAGTACACCAAGTTAAAACTTTAATATAGATGACGTATTTTAAAAATGCTGATCATTTTTAGAACTGCTAATTGTTGTGCTTACTTATCAAACAGACCCACAAGATCTGTGTTACTTTGGGCAAGTCAGATAAACACCTTAGGGCACAGTTTTCTTGTCTTTAAATTGAGGGGGTTGGATTAATTGGCCTTCAAGGCCCTTCTACTCCAGCATATAGAATTTCAATGGTCTGCTTTTTTTCCCCCATATCTCTAGTTCTGAGATCCCTTCTACTGATTCGTGATACTTTGAAAGTTAATTTAATTCCTTTTATTGTGATGTGTATGGCATTAAATAATTGTAAAAGACACAACAAGCTCAGTTTATTTATAGTTGTATTTAACTCTTCAAAGATCTTCACCATTGTTTTGTACTTTAATTTAAAACTAGCTTTTTTTTTTTACTTGTCATGGACATGAACTTTAGCATTAAAAAGCACCAAATAAGCTATGTGAGGAATTCAGTATTTGTTAGTATATCTTACTTAAGTTAGGTGTTGTGAGTTTCTGTTGAATTCACATATGATTTTTAAAAATCTTGTTTATTATATGTAGAAAAAATTTCAATTTGAAAATCTTAGAATAACTTAATACTCCTTGGTTTAAAACAAACTTCTTTAGAGTAGTCAAAAGTTATGATAATTTTGTTTCCTTCTTGATTTCTAACCTATTGTTAAATAAGCAAAAAAAGTCCATTATACAACATATAAATTAAGTATATTTGATACTTATTTGCATATTAATGCTTTTTGTTTTAGTACCATTATGATATGGATGATCCAACTTAGAATATTTTCATAAATACAGAATCCATAGTGTTCAGTGTAAATTATAGCTACTCCTAGTATTGAATTAATGCTTTATATACATTTTTTGTTTCTACAAAAATATTGTGATGTATAATGAATGAATATCTAGACTGTTTTATCTGGAACAAAATTTAGGAATCTACAGACTGGGCTAAAAGGTGAAATAATCTAGATGAGAAATTGACAAAATATATTGCTAGTGATAATAATATATATAAAAAAACAAAGATCTAATTGAAAATAATTGTTTCCAGACTGATTCTCACCCCCCCCTCCCAAAGGTTAGTATATATTATATGTCTTTTTAATAGAATCACCTTTGGTTTTATTTTCTACCTAAGTAAAATGAATAAATGTAATCATCTTAATACATGAAAGTTGACCTTCTGCTCTATCCCATTTTGTTTCATGAAAACCTTACACTGCATGGATTCTTCTCAATCCCATAACTAACCACACCATGCCCAAGTTTATGTGATTGTTGTTCTTTTTTTCCATTAGGACTATATTTTTTTCTTATAAATCAGATAACAGTCAAACATGGAAATTTTTTAACTATACTATGTAAGGAGGAAAAATGCATCAAGGTCCTGAGTCTCAAAGTGACAAGACATCTAAAAATTAGGCCTGATGTATACTGTAGAAATATAGATTTATTGCAGTTATATTAAGGATCATACATATATGTTTAGCAGAAAGACAGAAAATATGCCAAGGTCTTCTTTATTAACATTCCATAAACAATGAAGCAGCATAAAAGAAATTCTAAAACAGAAGCCAAATCTTCCATTCTTCCCATTCATATATAAATTTGAAGAAAATGACTATCTTTGAGCATTTCTCTGTGGAAAACAAAAATGAAGAGTTCTTACCATTAGGTTAAAAAAGAACTAAATTGTGAAACATGCTTCTAAGCTATATAAAAATACCCTGATGACCTTAGTCAATACCTAGTACTCAAAGTTAGATACCAAGTGCTTTGCAAACATCCTGGGAGAGTAGAGAAGGAATAAAAGGATGATTAGCCATTTAATAAATGCCTAGTATATGTCAGTATATGGCACTATGCTGCATGTTTTACAGATATTGTTCATCTGGTTCTCAAGATAATGAGACATTGTCTATTATTATCCTTAATTTACGGTAAAGAAACTGGCGAGGTTAAATGACTTCCCCAGGGTAACACAGCTAATAAAAATACCTGAGGCTAGATATGAACTCAACTCTTTATGACTCCAGGACCAGTATTTATCCACTGAGGGCTACCTAATTGCCTCCAGGCAAATTAACACAAAAACATGATAAGTCAAAAATACTGTTATGTTGCATTTCTCCACTAGAAAGCTTCTTGAGGCCAAAGATCCTTTTATTCATTTTTGTCTTTGTATACTAACAGGTATTCCAGTGTCTTGCTCATAATTGGTGCTTAATAAATGCTGTTGAATTGAATACATAAGTTAGCTCAAAAATAATTATGGTCTATCTAGTCTATGTGATGTGACAATATTTGGAATAAAATAAACAATTTGAAATTTATGTAACACTCATCTAAATTAAGTAGAAGCAAAAGACATTATTGAAGGTCTCATATTTTAACATTATATATGTATAAAAGCTTATATTAAATGCTTACTATGTGCTAGCTATCAATTATGATATGTAATGCAAATTCACTGTTTTTGAAGGTATGCTTAGGGAGGAAGTTTATTGTTTTTTTTTTTTTTGTATTTGTCCGCATTTAAGTCTATTCACCTGGATGCCTGAATTGGGAATCAATGCATTTAGGAACTGGATGACCTTAGGATAATCAATTTAACCTCTCTTGGCCTCAGCTTTCTCATCTCTAAAGTAGGGATTTATCTTCAGGGTCAAATAAATGAGTCTACCAAATACTTAATTTTTGTATACTAATTACTTCTATTGATTGCCAATCCAAAATGCAAATCATAGTCTGGACAAGAGTCATAATTTATTCATTTTTCCCTGTGTAGACAGTTAAGCCAAACTCTTTTGAGTGATTATAGATCTCTTTTAATAAGCCCTTCAGTGATCTAAGACTCAAAATAATTAGCACCATGCAATATAATCTGCAAATTAGAGCATCCGAAGGACCTTACCATCTATAGGAAATCTCTTTTACATGTGGACTGTCTACTGGAATCTTCTATGACAATGCTTTTTTATATGAATTATTAAAGAATTGTTGAAAAGTTACATTTTATTATATCTTTCATAGAGGAAATTTATGCACATGCACACACATATATGTGTGCATCTATCTCTTTATCTATCTATCTATCTAAATCTTGATCAGACAATGTAAAAGGATATTGAGTGAGTGGGCTAAGGATGGAGCAGGAAGACAAGAATCTTAATTGCTTTTGAGAAATTGCACAATTATTTAATGATCGCCAAACTTCTCCTTGAATCACAGGCCCAAGCCCTGCAACACATTAGTGAAGAAAACTGCAGGAGAAATGATAAAAAGGATGTTTTTGGAGAGCTTTATGACCAGAAAAATTAGGTAGGCATGTCACACAATGAGAAGGAAAAAAAAAGATGGACAGTCTGTGTGCTACATTGTCATCTATCCATTATCTAAAGTTCTAAAGTAATGTCCCAACACACATGAACAGGGGCACATGAGCAGAAGTTGCAGAGGATGAAAAGACATAGATGTCTTATGATCTCCTCTGGGAAAGGGAATACCTATATCCATAAGATTGCAGCATCATTGTTATTTCTTCAAATTAACTTCTCACTTTTATTATTATAGCTTTTCTTCTTTCTCTTTACTTCTACATGTATGGCCACATTTGAATGAGTATTGGTTAAGAGACAATCAAATAATTATATCCAGATATAGTCCTCAAAAATAAAGGAAAATACAATCATTTAAATAGTCACTTATTAAAACTCCTCAGAGCCAAGAGGATGAGCTGGTTTCAAGTCCCTCCTGTTCTTATACTAACTGTGTGATCCTGGGTAAATCACTTAACCCCTTATTGCTTTAAGCAACTAAGTCTATAAATTGAAATTAAGATGCCAACCTACATTAATATAAGAAGTTTTCTCATCCAAGAGTCCCCTACATTAACGAAATCATAAATTCAGCCCTATGTTTTTTTGGTCAGAGAATTACACTTGTGAGAAGTCTCCAGGGATAATAGTAATGTGCCTTACTGTCATTTCTGTCTGGACGGTAGTCTAGGTTATTGGTTCAAACATCTGTCCTCAAGGCAGCTGTGAAATCAGGACTCTACCCCTTTGTTGTCATCCCCTCCCCAATACCTCCCCGATATATCAATAAAACAAACAAACCAGGTTTTGAATCTTGATGCCATAATCATTTTAAAGTCTAAGTTCTAAAGAAAATCAGCACATTTTAAAATAAATACATTGTATCAACTCTGTTAATATTTTTTTATTCAGCAACAGTCAACTATTGGGAATCTTTGTTTTATGTTTTGCCCACAAGATAAGTAGTCTGAAAATGATAAGAACAATATAGATATTGAACTAATGAAGTTTCTTGTTTGTATTCAACTGAACCCATGTGTCTAACTCTAGCTTTCTTCTGTATTATGCAACAAAATCTGACTATTTAGAGAAGGTATAATCTTGCATTTCTAATTGGGCGTAGTGATTTTATATTTTTGTTTTTCATATTAAATTTTTTGATAATTTTATCGATATTTGACAGTGTCTTTAGGATAATAAAGACTCATATACTAAGTAAGAAGGGGAATTTGGCGGGGGGCAATATTTAATCCCCTTAGTATCTAAAATGCAAACATTAAAAAAAAGACTCATGAAAATGTTATTGAAAGTGATGTGAATGAACTAGAGTATGCCAGGTGGTAATAACCGAATAATTGCCTCAACTCTTGTTTCTCCCTTCCCTCTAAACTTTAGCCAAAGTGGATTAAGCATTATAGAAAGTGGTAATATCGCACCTTTTTGGAATTTTAATTTCATATCATTCATTTAATTTTGTGACACCTTTCTTGACCTCTAAAGTACAATATGGCATATATTTATTTTTAATTAATTGGATTTTGGTGGAAAATTTCATGACACGCCTTGAAATTTTTTGACAATGGGGCATTTCAAAACCTATGTTGAGAAGCCCTGGTCTATAGAAATACTTTATTCTAATGGTTGCTAGGTCAATTAGGTAAGTCTGAGCTCAATACACCCCAGTTTCCTTAAATATAAAAGAAAAGTAGTGGTATTGACCTATCTCACTGGTCAGATGGGTAGTAGCAAATACAACAATGGAAAGGATCATTGTATGCAATTTCACATATAAAGTGCTGATATTTCAATTGCCCCAGTGAAAACAACAGGGGAAAAATTCAACATTCATAGTTGGCATGAGACAAATATCAATGACTTGGATATGTTCACTGGAAGAGATAACAAAGATCCTTTCTCTGAACCTCAGTTTTCTCTATAAAGTAGAGATAATACTTTTTATTCTGGAGGGATAAATAAGGAAGTTGGGTATAGAGTCCCCCTGCCCCCCCCCAAAGGGTATGATTAGGAAAGAAAAAGTCATTCTCTGATATGTTAAAATGTAATAGAATGGTGCTCTGGTTTAGGACTTAAATGGTTCTTTTTGAATAAAAAGAAGGCAGAGGAAAACAGAAAATAAAATAGGAAAAGGAATAGAGCATATTCAGATGAGGAAAATATTTGCTAATGAGGAATATTTTGAGGAGAATTGGAACTTGAATTCAGGACTTTTATGATTCATGATGTCCAGTCATTTTTGCCTTTAATATTTGGTTCCTCCTTGTAATTGTGATATGAATGAGTAAATAATCCTCCAAATTAAACCATTTGTTATCAATATGAAAAGAGTTCTAGACTTAGAGTTAGGAAGACCTGGATTTAAATCTTGCCTCTGAAATTTACTAGTTTTACGACTCTGAGCAGGTCACAGCTTCTCTGACCCTCAGTTTCCTCACTTTTTTTAAATGGCAATAATAATTTCTGCAAAACTTTCCTTATAGAGTTATTGTGAAGCCCAAAAGAAACAACATATGTAAAGCATTTTGCAAACTTTACCACACTATATAGAAGTTTGGTATGATGATGATCATAAGGATGATGATGATGATGATGATGATGATGATGAAGAGGAGGATGTGGAGGAGGAACATAATGTAATTCACCTGGATGGTGGAGAGGAAGATATTTTGTACATCTTAAAATGCTAGAATGTACTAATTTCTATTACAGTTGTCATTAGCCCCAATGATGTTCCTGCGTTGATGCAGTAAGTTAACTTATTTGAAAAGTACTATGATAGTGTTAATACAAATGTGAGTTGTGATCCCAAGTTGGCCATATTTTCAAAAATATTATTTCAAATATATTTGAAAAGTTCTCTACATAGTCAAATATGATTACTTATGAAAACCAGGAATGAGAAGCATAAGTAATCTGAAAATTAGATCTTAGATTTATTGTATTTATTTTCATAGCAGATTTAACTTTTTAATTAGATACTTATTAGATGCTTGTGATTATTTTACATGGGCATGCACCAACCAATATAGATTTATTGTGGTGGTGGAGAGCAATAAGCTGGCTAAAATATGAAAGGTGGCAAAAGGAAGCTAGTTTGATAATAAAAATAAACTGTGGATAATCTACTTGTGGGTAGTTGGGAATTGACTGTATATTATAAACTCAAGACAATGAGAGATTTAGAAAATCTTCTTCACTTACAAAGGAAGTGACTCATGGAAACTTCTGATTACTAACAGATAACAGCAAATATTAAAGATACTTTTACTACGTTTACGTTTTATGAATATTTGTATTATTATGCCTTTGGATAGTCTATCATTCATTCTTTATTATACAAAGTTAGGAATACTTGAAATCTCACTTACTGCTCTAAGCTATTATGTCTTCAAACAGATGTTGAAACAAAGATTAGCTTTTTTTGTTTTGCATGTAGTGGTGCACAGACCTTTTTAAGGGATCCATGAATTATTGCTTTGGTTCAGCATGAGTGCAGTAAGAAGAAATGTACCTCATCTGTAATACACTGTGTAGACTAATATCAGCTCCTTTTTTCTTATATTGCAGTGAGATATTGATCTGGTAAAATGGTACCATATTGGAGCTGTCTGTTGTGGTATTCATCATGCTGTCACATCCCTAGTGCTTTGGAGTTATTGGAAAGTGGAATTGAGAGAGTTCTGTCATTTTGTGTTGCAATCCATTCACAGCAAAGTTCCCTAAAATATTTTAAGGAGGGCTCATTTCTTTAGCTAGGAGAGATTCACCTCTAATAACAAGCAAGCCTTTCTGTTATTCCATGCATAGTGCTGCTAATAGTTTGGCTTTAACTGTTCTCTCCCTTGCCTTCATTGTACGATATTGTTCTCTACTCATTGCTCACACCTGCTGCCTTTCCTGATGCTGATGCATTTGGGCTCCCTCCTTTGGGAGTAATATATCTGAGAGCCGTGGCTTCACTGCCCTTATGCTTTTATCTGATAGTGGTGAGGAGGAGAATGATGAACTTTTATATGTAGAAAGCTTTTAGTTTTTTTCCCACACTAAAATATCAGTTAATGTTAAAAGAGCTTTCAAAAATATAAAAAGATACTGTCAATCTCCACTGACGAGATTAAACAGTTTGAATGAATTATTTTTGTTTTGGAGCCTGCCTGGCAACCTGATGAATTTGAAAGAATGTCATGTTTGCTAAAAAGGAAGGATGAAAGGGGATTTTATTTGGGAGTTTAATTAGTATTTATTAAACTGTACTAATATAAAGATCTGAGCATCTTTATAAAGATGAACTCCTGAAATGCCTAGTAATTGAAATTTCAGATACAGCTCAGTAATTACTAAAGAGGGGAAGCCTGAAAACTTTTTGTCTATTTTCTAATTCCCCTTAGAGGACTACAAAGGCAATTGGATAGGCTAAATAACGTACATAGTGGAAAATCTTGATGGAGATATTAATGTGCTGGGTGTTAGAAATCGAGAAAACGTATGCTACTTTAGAGAAGGATTTTTTAAAATGTCTTTTTGGCAGTTGGTTAGCTATAAATATGCAAATATATATTATGGATTTATAATATGTGATTTCACACTATTGTTAATACACATTCACAGCATGCACTATAATCGCACAGAAGGAGCCTTCAGAACCTTTATGAGGTATGACATGAATGTGTATTAAGATTTATCCATGTATTTTTTGTATTGTTCTGAAAATACCCATTAACGTTGCTTTTGAATAAACTTGAAAACATAGATTTCAATGACATCCTTCCCTCCATTTTTAGATTTTAGTAACATTCACTAAAAAAAGAAAACCTGAAAACATCATTATAACATGTGAGAAATTCGTCAAAGCTTGATAAGCAAGAAAATTCAGACTGGAGTTTAAATCTTTTTGATCATATATGCCAATGGAATCAGTTTGATATTACATAGTAAAATATATATGTCCATTATATTTTATTTACTATTATTAGTGGTTCAGAGTCTCACTGACTTCACATTAAACAACTTGTATAAGATGATAATGCATGTTGTGTCTGCATATACTTATAACAAATATGTTTATGCATATATGGAAGCAAATAGATAAACAGTTTTGATAACCAATATATTTTATATACATATTTGCATAAACATATGTCCATATACTTATATTTGTTTTATGCTACTTTGGTAATGCAAATTGCTTAACACGAGGTTACAAAGGCGGTTGGGCACAAATAATATTGAATGAGAATACAGGAATGGGAGCATATTTTCATATTGTTGGCTAATATATTAGAGCACAAAATTTCCTTTTTCTGCACTACAGTGCATTTATTAATATAAAATTAATGTAACTTTTTACCTATTCATTTCAAGATTTAATATTCTTAGTGTTAGAATCTTTGCCAGAGTGGATAGTCCTGGTAATTCTTAAATATTTAATTAAGACAACATTATTCATACCCGGATGTCTAAGAAGTAAAGATTTATGACTGGTAATCTAATCAACTTGCTCTTCAGTAAAAATGTATATGCAGCAATAATGAAATCATTTCTATACCCTGCTGAGTATTTAGATCAACAAGATCTTCACTTATTAAAAAGAACAGAGGAGTAATGCTTTTGGCAAAGCCATTATTGTGGTATTGGTATTCACTAGAATGGACAGGAATAGAACATCACTGTCCTCTAGAAACAGTTCCAATTTGATCTGTGTACATGATAAAAATCTTGGCTTCTCAATGCATTTAGGTGCTGTCATGGCTGTTGTTGCCAAATAAGAATGCAGTGTGATGTTATTATAGTAAACAGCACTTAAGCACAGCTGGCAGAATTGATCAGGGCCACATTAGAGTGAACTTCAACAGATGACTGACGCAGCAGAAACAATAACTGAATATGCAAACAGTTCTTGCAAGGAATTCTCTGGGGATCAGGCACCATTATTTTTGACTTTGAACAGGGAAAAGGGGCAGATTTATAACCTCCTTCCATGCAGAAGGGTTCTGGGTATTATGTAAACATCTGACTGCCATTTATAATGGTAGTTAGTTACAATGCAAAAGTGGAGACTCCCTTGACTATTTACATTTCATTAATTATTAAAAAGGAAAAACATAAACATCAGATAACTTTGTTTAATGTTTCACACAGGATTTTTTTTTAACAAGAGAAGCCTTTTTCTAAATTAATGTTAATCATCGAGAGCTTCCTGTTTAACTAGTACAGAAATGTGTGTTTGTCTCTGTGAGTCCTTTCCCCCATTCTAATTACTGTGGGAGCTAATTATGTGGCCACACATTGCTGTTCTTATTGTAATAATTTGGATTACTAAAAATAAACAGTGGATAAATACTAGATGGAACTAATTCATGCATATTGTAATTTGAGATTTCTGTTGGTTCAGATTTTAAGGTTATATACAGTTTACAAATTACAAAAGATGTGCAAAAGCTCAATGATAACAAGGGAAATCATTGTATTATTTTTCTTTCTCCTTCATTGCAGGACTTAATTATTGAATTAAAAGTTAACAGGGTGTTTTTAAAGCAAAACCATGCACATGGCCTTTTTATCACTTCCTCAAAAATAGAGTGAAAAACAGTAACAAAATTATATTATAGGACCTCCACATTTCTAGGATGCTAGCATTTTCCACTATTTTATTGAGTAGGACAGCGCTATGAAGTGGTTAATACTAATGACACTTGTACTTATGACAAGAATATATATATATATATATATATATTTCTCTCTTATGCTTTTATTACACCACCAGTATATTGTTGTTGTTGCTTTAGTTATTTTTAAGGAAGTTATTCTCACTCTCTTGGGATGCATATTTTCAGTTCCTTCTTAATTTTGTAGTCAGTTTTATAATATGATTCATGCTTCAAAGAGACGTATATGAAACTTCTATTATCCAATAAGAAGCCATATTAACCATAACAGTAAAAGTCATGTCCCTAATATACTCCCTAAAACTTTGTGAAATAGGACTTGCTTTAATAAAATCAGTAAAAATGAGCACATATGGTAAAATATGCTGGTATTCTACTATGTAACATAGAATAAAATTTTGTTCAAGTTATTTCTTGGATCCTATTCAAGAGGGCTTTCATTACTGACTGATCAGAAGGACTTCATTAAAAGGTCTTATCAACTATGAGGAGATCCTAGGTCCCTGACCTTAAACAAGACTTTATAGCCAGAGCTCATGTAAGTACTTCCAAAGAAGTCATCCACCTGAGAATTAATGAGGGTAATATAAGAGTATCCATATGCCTATGAAAAGCTAAATCAACCTCTTTAGACCATTAGCTATTAACCTTGTTAATCCGTGTACATGTATTTACACAGCAATGAAATGGCCTTATATTATTACATAGCATATACGTTGGACATTTAACATTGGATATGTTCTTCGAGACTAGGATTGGCTTTTTTCTTATATCACCAACTAAAGCCTAACTATCTTGCACTGTTGTAACTGCAGTTGGTGAATTACAAAGCAGTTGTTAGTAGACTAACGAGACGCACTGTGGGAATGGAACTCTGGATTGTAGTGATTTTCCCATTTGAATACAACTCAGAACAAAAACTTCTTGAAAATTGAATTTCTGCATAAAAAAATTAAAGATGGGTCTATGTATGTGAGATTGACATTCCCCAATTATGTAATGTTCAGGATTCAGCAGTTGACAAAATTGTGAAATAGGAAAAGTTTAGCTTGGAAGTCCCATCCTTTGTAATAGCAATTTAGATATTGCCTTACTGATACATCCTTTTATTTTCTTCTCTTTTCCTGTTCCTTTTCCCCAACCCATATCTTTTGGGGCATTTCTTCCATCTCCTCATCCCAGAAGCCCAGAATATCATTCTCTTTGCCTTATCAAAATTTTTAAAAACGGTTTAGCATTAGCTAATTTTCAATAAGATGTGATAATGTTTAATGTATTAGAGGCATTTGAATTTTAACACAAACAAAAGTTTTAATCCCAAAGAAAGATTCTCTAATAGTGGAATTCTGGGTATTAGTGAGTTAGATAGGATAGTTTTCCTTGTTTAAAAAGAATTCCTGGCGTATCTGAAATCATAACACATAGGCAGCTGCCTATTCCGTTTAGGGATAAGGCTAGATCTAATAGGTATCTTTCTTTTTGTTGTTCAGTAGCTTGAGTCCTGTCTAACTTTTCATGACTCCATTTGGAATTCTCTTGGCCAAAATTCTATAGTGGTTTTCCATTTCCTTCTCCAGCTCATTTCACAGATGAAAAAACTGAGGCAAACAGGGTTAAGTGACTTGCCCAGGGTCACATAGCTAGTAAGTAGCTGAGCCTGGATTTGAACTCAGGAAGATGAATCTTCCCGCTGTGCCACCTAGCTGCAAAAATAGGTATCTTTAGAATACTATAATGTTGTGAAAGATTAATGCAGCTTCTTAAAATGATGATGCTTTGGGGGCAATAGGAAAATACGATGCTTTAAATGTTCCTTTATTAAAATTAATGTATTGAGCCTTTCTAGGTGGGCCAGAACTGTTATAGTACATTTCATTTTAAATGTGTCAAGTGCCTGTGTTTTGCTTAGTGTAGAGATCTCCCTCCAGTACCTATGAGATTTACCAGACGACGGACTTGAGGGGATTACCTGAAGCCTATCTAGGTTAAGTTTCTTGGCCAGAGTGGCCCAGTTAGTAAGCTCTAGGGCTGGATTTTAAATTCAGCTCTTCTTGACTTTAGCCTTGGCATTCCTTTTGTATTCCCTTTCTCAAATCTCAACACACATGTTTCCTCCTCTCATTAGTACTCTCTCTGACTTTCAATCACCTTTTATTATTATTACCTGTTGTACCACTCTGGTAAAATGTAAATCCCTTGAAGCCAGGGTTTTGTTTTTGTTTAGGTTTCGTCTTTGTATCTTCAGTGCCTAGCATAGTAACTACAGTAGGCACTTCATTACAGTAGGACTAGATTGCTAGGTGGCACAGTGAGTAGAGCACCGGCCCTGGAGTCAGGAGGACCTGAGTTCAAACCTGGCCTCAGACAGTTGACACCCGTTAAATAGCTGTGTGACCTTGGGCAAGTCACTTAACCCCAATTGCCCTGCCAAAAAGCAAAAAACAAAAAACAAAAAAAAAACAGTAGGACTACATTGAATTGTGGATGTCCTTCCAGAGGAATACACAGACTATAAAGCTCAATTGAATTTAAATCTTCACCAGTGACTGAAATTAATAATACAAATGGCCTTTTTAAAATCTCCACTTCCTTTGGTGTAGTCCTATTTTCCCACCATTTGCTCAACTTCTACCTGATTATGTCATTTAACTATTTCATGCCCAGGAAGTCTAATTCTAGCATTTTGTGGGGGCTCAGGGTAGAAGAGCATATAATGACTTTCACTTTCAACACATGCCCCATTGGGTATTTATTCTCTGAGCTATAGTTTACAAAGATGTCATGCTAAAGGAAGGGAAAAATGTTTGATGGGGGCAGGTGGAAGTAGGGGGAGAAGTCTATTCAAATCTTTCTTCCCTAATTTCCAGGCTCAACCTGACAGTTCCTTGGCCATGGTGATGTTTAGTAAATATGAAGATGGTTGACCATGAGGGATCACCATTCTAGAGGCTTTACGCATTGCTATATTGCTTCCAAATAAAGATACCAACTGAGATCAAGATTTGTATTGTCCTATCGAACAATTGCCTCATGATTTACCCAAATCCTTCCAATCAATTTAAAAAATTGTTTCAGTAGCATGCAATGAGGCTTGCAAGTGACATTTACTAGTCAATAAAAAGCTATTTTTTAAAGTAATAATAGGGCACTTTACATGTAACCCAAAGATTTCTGAAATGTAGTGATTATGTAGAAAACCATAAAAATTAAATGACTGGCTATTCCAGCATATTGAATATATACACATGTAATTTGTATATAATATTGATGAGTTAGTACAATGTAATGTTGTCATTTTTAATTGTATCAAATATGTCATTAAAAGAATATTAGTTGAAGAAGTTCTGCATAATTGGGCATTACATTAGTATTTGAGTTAATTGTAAAGATCCTTTACATGATAAAAGCTAAAGAATAAAATGACCTTATTTTCAATCAGTCAATATGGGGCAAAGGTGACTATTTTGGGAACAGACTGAGAAGGGGCAGGAGAGAAGTTGGAGGGCATTTTTACATTCTTTTCATTAGCTCATAAATTGAGTTGATGGGGGGGTTGGAGGTGGGGGTAGGAAGAGATAAATGAACCCTAAGCACTCTTAAAATCCTATAATAAATCTTAAATTGAACTTTAGTCAGTCAATCAATAATAAATAATTAAGTACCTACCACAGTATGGAGATAAAGAAGGAATGAAAGAAAGAAAGAAAGAAAGAAAGAAAGAAAGAAAGAAAGAAAGAAAGAAAGAAAGAAAGAAAGAAAGGAAGGAAGGAAGGAAGGAAGGAAGGAAGGAAGGAAGGAAGGAAGGAAGAGAGAAAGAAGAAAAGAAAGAAAGAAAGGAAGAAAGGAAGAAAGAAAGAAAGAGAAGGGAGGGAAGGAGGGAAGGAAGGAAGGGAAGGAAGGAAAAGGAGGAAAGAAGAGAAAGAAAGCAAGAAAGGAAAAGAAAAGAAGAAAGGAAGGAAGGAGAAAAAGAAAGAAAGTACCTGTCTTCAAGGAATTTACATTCTATTAGGGGTGAAAGCGCACACAATATTCAAGATAGAAGCAGAGTAAACAAATACAAGGTAATTTTTGGAGGAAACATTAGCAAGTGGCGGGAATCGGGACATGACTAAGGTAGCATGGAAACTACAGAGCTGGAAGGACCCTCCCAGATCATTCATGTCCTCCAAGAAAATAGCCTGTGGCTAAATTGTGTGGATTACTACATACGGAAAGCAACACAATGAAACAAAAATCTATATATCATATTTCTTAAAGTAAGACCCAATGAACTTGACAATTGGTCTTCAGGGAGGAAATGGGTCAGGGTCTTCTTTACTCAGAATAAACTCTCAAGTCTTTTTTTTTTCTTTAAGAAAGATTTACTTTTACCAAACAGTCTTTGCCTTTCTCTTCAGTCATTTCAGCTTAGTGTAGTACATAATACTTTGAGTCTGGAACCTGTACTGTGTACAAGAGTATGCCATCTTTCCCCATGGAACAGAATATTACCTTGGGCACACTACACCCCTCTGGCTCTCAGTTTACTCACTCATAAAATCAAAGAGTTGGACCAGGTTATAGTTGAAGTCTCTTCCAGCTCTAAAGCCCATGATCCTTCTTAACATAATACTTTGTATTACTATTGTACTTTACAGGGGATATTTGTACATGAATGTTTAGTTTTTAAAGTGAAAAATAAATGAACCTATTAAAATTGTGCTTCCAGGAGAGTCCAAAATAGATATAAAAGGAAGATGGAGTTGAACTCATAGTTTTACAGTTTGTTTTCTTGTAGGTAGCTCTGGCTAATGACCAGTATGGCTAATTTTTTTGACTTCTCTGTGTACTGTCTAAGTTGTCACATGGCATAGGACAATGGTCTGTCTATAGTCACCTACTTCTGAACAATGGCAGTGTTATGTTGTGTCATCATGTACTTGCCATGTTTCCTCCCTCTGCTCTCCTTTCTTATATGTGTCCTCTTTTTGATAACCACACTACATTTACAAAATCATCCACTTTCCATACTTCATTGCATGTTTTTTGTCCTATTGGATTTTTATCCTGACCCTATACTTTCCTTATCTAGGCTCTTAAATATTCTACAGATACTTATTTTTGACATCCTGCATTTAGAAAGTATCTCTGATGAAACAGACTGTCAGATTATTAATAATGTATGTGTCAAGTTGGTCAGCCATTGAGGTTTATTGATTTTAATGTCATTTAGATGCCAATTGGGTACTTTATGTCTTATTAATTAGACACAGTTTACATTTCTCTAGAACATATTTTCCTATTATTTCATGTCTCTAAATCAGTAATAGTATTTCTGTGG
The DNA here is from genome assembly GCF_011100635.1 of Trichosurus vulpecula. Taxonomy (NCBI): domain Eukaryota; kingdom Metazoa; phylum Chordata; class Mammalia; order Diprotodontia; family Phalangeridae; genus Trichosurus; species Trichosurus vulpecula. Next base: position 332,856,955 of record NC_050576.1, on the reverse strand, counting down.
ACCTGTGCCACTGTAACATGGTTAGAAATAAACCTTTATTCGCTTCTTAGAACATGGGAGGCTAGGGTAGAGTGGACTTTCGAGGGACTCATACCACTGGCTTCCTGTTGCCCCTTGAATCAATCCAATGTTTATCCAGTGTTTAGCTTTTAAAGCTCATAAATCTCTACATCCTATGCTCAACTTACTTTCAACAGTTTCATTGTATGTTATTGCCCTCTCTACAATCCATGATCTAGCCAAACTGGCCTTCTCAGTGTTCTTAATACTCAACATCCATGTCCTGTCTTTGTAAAGGCCATCTCCCATTACTGCAATATGCTTTGCTCTCTTCTTACCTTTGCCTTTTAGAATTCCTGTATGGCTTCAAGATGTATCTGAGATGCCATCTTTCTGCGTGAAACCTTTTATGATCCCATCTACTAGTTTTCCCTGCCCCCCCTCACCAACTACCTTATATTTAATGGTGTGTGTGTGTGTGTGTGTGTATTTCATTTTTATTCTTTGTATATTGATAGGCGTACTTATAATTTTCCCTATTTGGGTGAAGTATTCTAGGGATTATTTCATTTCTTGTATTCGTATTCCCATCATCTAGCACAGTGTTTGGGAGCATAAAAATGCTTGTTGGTTGATTGACTGATTGACTAGTACTCAAATGATACTATCTTTCGCTCATCGATTCATGAGCTTTGATGATGTACGTATTTTATGTGTGGAACCAGTAGGTCAGGTTCTAAGGCTATTCTGAAAGGTTCCTTTTGATATTTAATTTCAAATTCTTAGAAGGAGGAGAGTAGTTGAGGAGGGAAAAAGATGATCTTCCAGGCACAGGGAACAGGATGAGCAAAAGTAAAGAGAAAACAGATGTGGGAGAAATTGAGGAAGATCATGTTTGACTGGAGTATACATTACTTAGTGGGACAAGGCTGGAAAAGGGGACTTTTACCTGATTTTGGAGGACTTTGAAATCCATGCAAAGGAATTTGAAGTATACCACAGGAAGGCACTGAAGACTTTTTGATTGTGCAAAAGTCTACTGTTAAGAATTGCTAATTAAAATTTTGGGATCCTTGTAGAGTTTTCCTAGTGAAGACTAGTTAGTGACCTTCTTTAGATTTGTTATTTAATTGCCTTTAATGTATAACTATTCATTTTCAGTAGTATTCAACTATTCATAATCTGCTTAATTTTGTATGTATTTATGTAACAATGTCTATGTATATGCACAGATTCAACAAGTTTCTATGATTTTGTCCCTTTGGGAAACTCTTGCCATGAGAGCTCTATCCGCCAACAAGCTAAGCTGTCTCTGTCTTAGTAAATAAGCCATAGGGAATTGTCAATGCATATAGAGGTTAAGTGGTTTGCCCCGTGTCAAATAGACAATGTTAGAACCAGAATTTGATTCCAAGCCTTCTTGTCCCCAAAGTCAGTCCTCTACCCACTGTGCCACGCTACTGTTTGACATATCAGTGTATACACTAAAAATGTGCATGCAGGCATGTGAGTGTGTGTGTGTATGTGTACTTCTGGTGCAATTCTTCTCTGATTACATTTATTTTTGAGGGACGATGCCATGTACTACCATATAAATGTATAGATGATTGAGCCTGAAGATTTTTTAGTCTTGTTTACCCTGCCTAATGTGTTCATAATACAACTTAAATCATGCTTGTATAAAATAGATTATGACTGAGCTTGTTACACTTCACTTCATTGGCCTTAGGAGCCAGAATGAGAATCATCCACAGTGACCTTTTGTGGAATAGTCTAGAAAATTAGATAATATTATTTGAACAAAAACAACAAACTGCTTTGTAACTTCCAGGTATTAGCAAAGCTTGGTTTCATAAATGAATAGAATATTTAGATATTGGTATGGATCTAGAGCAGCTAAGTGGTGTAGTGGATAGAGTACTGAGCCTGGAGTCAGAAAGATCTAAGTTCAAATCTGGCCTCAGACACTGACTAGCAAGTGACCCTGGGCAAGTCACTTAACCTTGTTTGCCTCAGGATTCTGTAAAATGATCTAGAGAAGGAAGTGGTGAACCACTCAGTGTCTTTGCCAAGAAAACCCCAAATGGGTTCATGAAGAGTCAGATATGACTCAACAACAACATGGATCTCTTTGCTTTTATTCTATTTTAGGTGTTTAAGAAATTATATCCATTTTGCTGGTTAGAACTTGTGTCATTAAAATTCTCAAAGGAAACATCATCATCTGCCAATGATGTCTAGATGTCTAGATAATTTTAATCACAGTCTTGTCAGGGATGCAGTATGGATAACTTTCTGGATTGTATCTACAATTAGCATTTTCCTTTTAAAACTTGATTTTTTTTTCTTTTTAGTCTGAATTTCTTGGAATACAATTGGTTAAATGGAGAGCAAAATGCACTCCCTACTTCAGTATAGCAGCTGAAATAATTACATAAAATGATTTCAAGTACTGTCTAATTTTAGGTGTAGAGCACTACTTATTACTTATTACTTGTGACCTTAGAAGAATTTTTCATTCAAACCAGGCTAAGATAACTGATGGGAGAGCCAGCATGGCAGATTGAATAGAGAGCTGGCCCTAGAGTCCGGATGACCTGGGTTCAAGTCCTGCTGCTAATATATAATGGCTCTGTGACCCCTAGCTGAGACATTTATTTAATCTTTCAGTGCTCCCAGCTAATTCTCTAATACTTTAAATTGAAGAACACTTGCTAATCTGCACTTGTATATGGAGTTTCCTCAGCAGAAGTACCCGCCAGTGATTAAATCATAATTCTGGACTGACTGAATGTCTGTCTGTCTATCTATCTATCTATCTATCTATCTATCTATCTATCTACCTATCTATCCATTTAGCTGGTTGTTGCTTCTACTTGTTTAAATATTTAATGTGTGCCTGTATTGTTAAAATGGATACATGATCTACATGTAAAGAGAGATATTACTCTAATGAAATATTGAGGTATTTGGGTTAAGGACCAATACTATATTTCTTTTAACTCTCCCCCATGACATGGAGAGTATTAAGTAAATATAGAAATATTACACCTACTAAATTAAAAGGTCTGTGAAATATATGTACAGCATGGAAGCTCTTTCAGGGGAAATACTGTTTAATTTTTGTCTCTGTATCCCAAATGTTAATACAGTGCCCTGACACATAGTAAGCCCTTAACAAATACCTATTGATTGATTGGTTAATTGACAAGTGCAACTCATGCATTACTTCACATAACCCAAGTGGGTGAGATTTAAGTCTCTCTCTTCCAATTCACTCCTGCTGAATAATTAAATAATACTTGCTCCACATTCTGGTAATGTTGGCAGCCAATTAATGGAACATACCACTCAGATCAGCTGAAATTACTACCAGTAAAGTGGTAAAAGAATCAGACAAGAAGGTAGGAATAGTAGTTTCCAGAAACACAAGTTAAAATGAGCATTAGGTGATGTAGTGGATAGAGCAGTGGACCTGGAGTCAGGGAGACGTGACTTCACATCCAGGCTTCCACAATTATTAGCCAATCTCAGGTTCCTCATCTGTAAAATGGGGCTAGGAATAGCCTGATCCTAGGGTTGTTTTGAGGATAAAATGTGATGCTCTACATGAAGCACTTTGCAAACCTTAAAGCACTATGTAAATGGCAGGTTGTAATTATTATGCTTCCTAGGAGTGAGCAATGTTGTAGTGGAAAGGGATAAAAGATTACAAGATGGAGTAGGTTTGGAGTCAAGCATTTTGTTGTTGTTCATTTGTTTAGTCATGCCCAACTCTTCATGACCCCATTGGGGTTTTCTTGGTGATGATACTGGAGTGGTTTGCCATTTCCTTCTCAGCTCATTTTGCAGACAAGGAATTGAGGCAAACAGGGTTCAGTGACTCGCCCAGGGTCACACATCTAGTGAGTGTTGGAGGTAAGATTTAAACCCAGGAAGATGAGTCTTCCTGACTCCAGGCCCAGCACTCTATCCACTGCGTCACCTAGCTGTCCCTGGAGTCAAGCAACCTTGCTTCAAATTTGCTCACACTAATTACTACTTATGTGATTTTAGGCAAGTCACTGGGCTTCGGTTTTTTTTTTTGTCTCCAAAATAAAGGTGTTGATTAGGTAATTCAATTATTTTATTACTTTTATATAAACAAAACAATTGACTAGGTTAGCTAACTGATATCTTGAGCCTTGACAGAATGAATTATAAGTCAGATAAGTTCTTTTCTTTTCTTTTCTTTTTTTACTGGGTTGTGTCTACCCCATAAGATAGACAAAGGAAGGTAACGATAAATTCTGCTAAATGTATAATTTTTCAAAGGAAAATATTTATTTGCATTTGAGGATGCAGTGAGATAAAGTAAATGAGTGAAGCATTCCAAGTTCCTTAGCCAAAAAATACTATATAAAAATATTCATGAAAAGATATTCAAAGTAAAGTGATATTTAATAAAGAATCTATTCCAGTAATGTCATAGAAAATTATAAAATGCTAGAACTAGTTGCCAATTTAGATATTACTGTGTCTAACCATATCATTTTATAAATAAAGAGACTGAGGTCCAGAGAAATTTACTGACTTACCCAAAGTCACATAATTGACAGAGACCTTCATCTGGAATCTACCAGTGTCTTTTTTTTTTTGCATTTTTGGAAAATGAGTAATTGTGGGCATGCAAATGATTTCCACATAAAACAATGGAGAAAGAAAAACACAACTTAACTTTTTCTCAGTCAAGTAAAATTCTATTTTGCTACTCACCAAAAAAAGTACAGTACTTTAAGTATACATGTAAAATTGGTATGATTTTGGTGGTAGAGATTAAGTGATAACAGTTGACCAGGTAAACTGAACTAAGTAAAAGAACTAGATAAGTATTTATGTTCCTATATACATACAAACATACATATATATGTGTATGGATATATATATATATATATATATATATATATATATATATATATATATATATATATATATAATTTCATGCCACTCAAACTTGATTGCTTTTCCTTAATTATTTGATCAAAAGATTAAATTATAAAAAGTAAAATTTGTATCATTGGCCACTTCATCAATTCATCACTTGCTTAGTGCAGACTAAATGTTCATAAATATATGTTTATACTAATTTGTTGGAAAGTACTTATCATTTTATTCTTTTGATGAACCACTGGCCATATTATTTCTTTCTTTCAACTTAATGTAGAGATCAGAACTTTCATGTAATTGATATAATAATATTAGTTAGAATAGCCTAAATGGGATATTATCATAATATTTATAAGTGATTACTTACTGTCCCTCCCCTTCACATAATCTATCTTCCAGGAATAGTGGACTAAAGGTCCTCTTCACCCAGACATTTCCTATGCTGATGAATTCACAGGATAAAACCAAACCAAAATAAAACAAAACGTCCACTCCCTGCTAATGAGTTAGTTAGAGAATGTATTACTTCTCCTAATTAACATGATGTCTAAAGTTGATGAAAAAGTTAACTAATACTAATGATAGGGATCTTGGATACTGTGGTGAGTATGGGAAATTTGTTGACTAAGTGGGCTTTTGAAGCACCACCTCAACTCACACCAGTTAAGAAAGATCCCACTTCATTTGTGCATAAGGCTCTTTTGCAAGATAATAATGAATTTCATTCTGACAAATGTTGCATTTAATAAATATATTAAACTACACTCTCCACAAGATGATTATGACTGGTATTATGATTTATTTTTTTCAGTGTTAGAAATGGTGTCACATTAGACCTAGTATTGCTGGTTGAAACATGATCAATATAGAACACAGATTTGAGTGATTTATTACTTTGCTTTTATTGTTTCTTATACAAATAGGAGCTCATTGCTATTAAATATTAAAATGTATGATACAGTAGCATGTAAAATTGTATGTCATTCTAGTCTAGCTAAAGACACAGTTTTTACCGGTGGAAATTTGAAGGATTAAAAATAGACAAGAATTAGTAATCTAATTTTCTGTCATTTATATTTGTATCATCTAACTTCTGGTTGGTAGCTTTACTTTCCTCTCCACCAAAGAAATTGAATTGTACTTATGTTGTGTGTTGATATTCACCAAGTAACAAAATCATCTTGCTTAATAGAAGTATGTGACTCACTGATGCAAATGTGTTTCTCTTTTTCATATACTCCAAAGATGAGCTCCTATTACTTTTAAAATTTTCTTCAACTTACCAAATATTTAATTTGTAAACATTTAGTATCATAGTTATAAGATACCATAAAGAAGATATAAAACTTGAAAGAGGGATATTGTTTCAAAGTCTACATTTTTATTCTTTCCCACTCTAACTTTATTATATTGGGTGGTGAAGATTGCAGTTTGGAGGATTGAGGATTGAGCTAGGTAGCAAAAATGGCATGGAGAAGAAATGCCAGATGTGTGATTTGGCTGTCTTCATATCACCAATCTTGAGAAAATATAGAGAACAGAAGGCAAATACAATGTATGCAGAATTACTTTTGTGTACAAGTTTTGCCTTAATGAGACAATATCTGCATATAATTATGTGGAAAGTTTTTGACCTTTTATGAATTGTCATGATTAATTTTTATTTTTAATTTTTTCTGGAAATGTTTCTTTTCATTCAGAAATTTAGAAATTATTTTATTACTACTATATTTTAAGAGTGGATGATTTGCTACAAAAGTATTTTAGTTTTTATTTTCATCCATAAGTAGAGAGAAAAATTAGATTTTCATCTGACTAGTACAGTGGTTATCTCTTTCACACCTTATCATTCTGTGTGACTGTTGCCCCATTCCTTAATAAATCCTCTGCAGAAAATCTACCCACCCCTCTGGTGACCATCTTCTGGGTTATTTTATTTCTCTAGAGAAGCAAGTAATTTTCACACCATTTTCTTGATAAACAATAATTAATTTTGATAAACTTAACGTTCTGCATTTTCTCAACTCAAATGATGTCTTCTTCTGGGCTTAGCAGTTCCTATCAAGAGGGGAAATGTGCAGCTAGCCAATCTTGGTAGTGAAATAGTTACTTTGTGCACCAAATATCTACATCCATCTGCTTATTCATGAAACGTTTATAAGTGATCTCTGCTTAAATGTGTAAAACACTGGGCTAGACACAGTGGAGAGAGAATAATGTAAATGCCATCATCCCTGCTGTGTACAATTCTTTTTATAGAATATCCTTGCTTATATCCATTCACATACATTGAATGAGACATGCACAAAGACATAGATACTGAAATGGAGGTGAGGTCTTTGTTAGGCAAGGGCAATATGTTAGATGCAGGCATTTGTTAGGCAAATATGTATGACATATGACCTCCGTTAGAACTGTATTGTCACTGTAATGAATTTCCTTAACAAGATAAATGATGAAGACAAATATGACAATTAGTTTGATTTTTATTTTCCCACAGTAAAGCAGTAAATTGTTCAGAACATCTCCCCTGGTTCTCCTATCCAAGTAACCAAATGCAACAGATCCTATAGATTCTATCAAAGTACCAACGACTGCTCTAGGAAGAATTTGTTGGTGATTCCAAAACACAGAGATTGTTCCCTCCTCTGAAATTTGATTGCATCTGTTGCATATATCACCTCCTTTGGTGTTTAATCATATAATCCTTTGCATGATTTCACGTGTCCATGTCTTATCTTCCCAAATAAATCCTAAGCTTCCTGTGGACTGGGTTGGCACCTTATATTTATGTTCTATATTCCACACTGCCTGGTACAATTGCATGAACCCCTAGAGCTGCTTAATAAATTCTGGTGTTATATGCAGTCCATTTTTTTCTATTTTTGTTTGTTTGTTTTTTGGTGTGGGGGCGGGGCAAGCCACAAATGCAAACAATAGTTATGTTTATTTTTTCTGGAGCATGTGGTTTCCATAGACTTTTTCTTTTTTGGTAAGAATCTGCAGCTCTTATATCCCAACTCCAGTTTTGTATAGTGCTACAGTGTTGTTTGGACTTGATGGTCAGAGAAAGCATTCCTTAATACAGGTGCAAATTGTGCTCCACACTGTCTGACAGAGCCATCATACCTATTGGTTTTGCTTAACTGATTTTCTTTTTTATGATGGAGAGTTCAATTGGGGCGGATGGGGGCAGCTATTAGGAAATTACGGTGGTGTAAAAAATGTCAATGAAATGGAAAAGAAAAGAAATGCATCCCTTTACCTCTATTCTAACATTTTCCATGCAGATTTTTTTCTTGTGTAGCCTCAACCGGATGCCTTGCGGTGGGTAGCTTGTACTCATGGGACTGAGTGGATAAATGTTCTAAAGCACTCTGTATGGTCTGTCAATAAAAAGAAAGATGTGAAATAACCAGCAATCACAAGCTGCCACCAAAACTGGAATGCTGTATGCCATTCATTTCACTGACAGCCACAACAGGTCACACATTCCTGTCATTATCTAAAATAAATTTCTATTTGGTTGTGTTCTCATCAGTAGTGGTATGAAAAATAAGTAAAATATTTGATTTGGATTACTACATGGAAAGTGAGAATAATTGAACTCTACTCTCCCCTGTGCCTAAATCACTCTAGGTAATAAGATAGCTTCTTTAGTGAATCACATTAACTCTTTCAGGTCACCAAGGTATTTCTTGTTCTAGGGTAATTTCTTTTATATGTAAAAAATTGAATATGTGTAATTTGGTTTAGGTAGAAAAACTAGCATTAATCCAGATTATTTTAATAATAAGGTACTCCCTCAGAATAAATTAGGTGTTTAGGGACGTATATGAGCTCTTTGAGGCTATTAATGTACAATTTAGTAAATGACTTCTACACTCCACAAAATGCCACCCCAGTCATCAGAATAGGTTAATATAACCCCTAAAGTGTCCAACTAACTTCCAGGGAGTACAACTTGTACATTGGGACAGTCTGGCTGACTATCCATATTAAGCCAAATTTTAATACTTAATGGGTTCTCTCTTGTCTATAGTGACCCTCCAAGTCACTTCCTAGTGCAAAAGTAGGTGCAGTAACTTATTCAACCCACTACTGTAGGATTAATGCACTAATGCAACCCTTGTGGCTTAGAAGAACAAAGGACCTAACAAGAATTTTATGAAAAGTTAAAACCAAACTAGGGAATAGACGGCATAGTACTACACAATGCTTTTGTTCTCCGTGCCTCGGAAAGAATTTTAACAAAAACAAAATTACTCATGCTATTCGTATGGTAGTTTACACTTTTCTGAAGTATCCCATATCCATTATCGCATTTCATCCTCCCATCCACTTGGTAGGAGAGAGAGAGCCCAGGCAATATTTGCCCCACTTTTTGAGGAGGAAATTGAGGAAAAGGATGGTTTAGTTGGTTGCCTAAGATCACACAGCTTATTTAAGAAAATTAGTACTATTCAGTACTATGGTATATCTAAGAGTTTATTTTTAGGGATTTTTTTTATTACAGTTAAGCAGTGATTAAGGACAGAGGAGTGTTATTTTCTTTACTAGGCAAAAGAGAGAAGAGAAGGAAGTTCATTTATGATTAATTGTCTACTTACCTACATCCTAGGGATGTGGTAGAGTTTCATACTTTTGTGGTAACTTAAAATGAGGAAATTAACTTAAGCTCCCTTAGGGAAAAGCATTGCAAATACAAAATAGTTATTATTTTGAAGGCAGCTATTCTGTAGTGGAAGGAGTTATATCAGGAATACAGGAGATCTGGGTTCTAATCTTGTCTGTGTCTCAAGGGCATTATTGCCAAATAGCTCTTTGAGATATATCTATAGTAACAAATAGATTGCTATAAACCATATTGTATGATGAAAATAAATATTTTACTCTTAGATGCAATTTCTAGGTATTTTTCTCTTCTTTTAATGCATGTCCAAACCATGATCTTTATGTGTATATTCAGGCAATGGATGACTGGTTACTCATATGGTTAAGAGCATATGTGTTAACATAATTTTTGATGGTTTATTGTACAAAACTTCTAATTCATGGAAGAGGAATACATAAATAGTTTGCATACTTGATCATGCTTGTAGAACAGGTTTATATGAAGTTGAGTAGAGTGTAGCCTGAGGTAAAACCTGCTCTCCTTCGAGAATTTTCTGTACTCTTAATCTTTCTTATTTCCATGGCTATATTTCCTTAGGAATATTTTTTGGTTTATTAGTTCTGTGGGTTCTTTGCTAGATGCTGATATCAAAAGAAAGCTTCTTCATCACATGATTCTCTGTAGGTCAAGTAATAGATAAGTCTGTAGATAAAATGATTTGGTAAGAGCATTTAAAACAAGCAAAATTTAATAATTTAAAATATGGTGAAAATAATATTTGTGGTAATCCACAAAACTAGGAATTTAACAAAGGAAGATTTGGTATTACTTTACAAATACAGCCGCATTTTTTTTGGATCCAGGGTACAGGTAAGGGCAGTGAGTTGGCTCAGTGGATAGAGTGCTGGGCCTGAATTCAGGAAGATTCATCTTCCTGAGTTCAAATCTGGCCTCAGACGCTTACTGGTTATGTGGCTCTGGACAAGTTCCTTAACACTGTTTGCCTCAGTTTCCTCATCTGTAAAAAATGAGCTGGAGAAGAAAATGGTTAATTATTCCAGTATTTTTGACAAGAAAACCCCAAATGGGGTCACAAACTGGCATAGATAGTTGGACACAACTAAAAATGACTGAGCAAAAAAATACAAGCAAATTTCTCCATCCTTAAGACAAGCTCTTAAATAGCTTAGGATCTTTCTTTTTTCTTTGCTCTAGTTTGAATAATGCTAGTGACCAAACATAAGTTAAAATCCCATCATCTTGCAAAATTCCATGATCTATCAAATCTCAGGCACCAGTCTAGTTGTTATCTGAAGAAGCTCGGTTCTGTCAGTTCTGTCTTCTTGTTGTTTTGTTTAAAAAAGAAAAAAAAAACTTTGGTAAGTTCTTGGGTTGGTTCAAATAATATGAGAAGATGACATAAGTAACTGAAGACAGTTAAGGATTTATTACTGTGTCATGTTATGTAAATGGGATACCAGTTAAGAGCAGCTGTATTAGGCCATCACATAGGAAGCTATGTAAATTTTGGCTAGGGCCCACTGACATTCTGTTTTACTCCTTCCTAAAAAATATTTTAAAATTTTGAATAGAATGATAATGGCTTCTTATTTACCCATTGATCTGCGTTTCTTTTCCAAAAGTAGTTTTGTCAAACTTGTATGCTTTACTAGAAGCTTTAGACAGTAACAGATTAAGAAAATAACCTTTAGATATTGTACCAACGTTATATCTCACCATTTATCTGGTCTAGGGCATGTGGACTTCAGTCAACAAATGCCATATCAGATTATTAATCATGATAAGAACTCTGAGAACATAAATATGTGTAGGAGTTTGGAAAATTGCTTATCCTGAAACATTTTTAAATTTTCTGATTAGAAGAATTTTTATAATATCTATGCCAATGTTTTGTATAAATCCCATGCAAATACTTTATCATATGAAATAGGATTGGTGATATTAAGAACTTCATTTCCCTGTAGACTCTAGGGTCTTTTACTTTTATGATCTGTATTTTCATATCCCAAGCTTCCTAAATAGTAAGCTTTGAGATGATTTCTTTTTATGGAATGAACTAAATTAAAAATAATGACTTATTTTGACTTTTCTTTCAGTTTTAGCTAACTAGAATAAGTTAGCTAATCATGCTACTTAACTTTACATAGTAAAAACTGAACAGGTGGTTTGGATTGAGGAAATAAAATAAGCTTTATTATTATAGACAAGGAAAATTCTTTTCCTATTACATATTACTTGGACAGAATAAAGTAGACAGCTCATGCTGAGAAACCTGAAACTCAGAGAATGCAACAGTTTAAAGGCAGACAATGAATTCAGTAGTGATTTAGGAATCGACTTCAGCAAATTACAATGAACTATTAACTTGGGATAGTAATAAAAAGAGCTGATCAGTTTGCTTTCAGTTTTGAAAGTCATCTTATAAATTGAGTATGCAAATGGCTTCTTCTTTCTGATTAAACTCAGTCATCTGGTTTTCTAGTGTTAAATCTACTCACAAAGGGCATGCATTTCTTTGTTTTGGGTTTTTTTTTTGAAGCCAGTAACTTTTTCTTTTTAAATCACAATTTTTGTAAAGTAGGAAAACTTATGATAATGTTTCTGTGGCTATAGGAAATATTTGAATATCTACTTAGAACTCTTTTTAAGTCAATAAATGTCCCTATCTATATTATTTTTAAAAAAAAACCTACTTATGTATTTTAAGCTATATATTCATATATATATTCATAATGTCTTGTTTACAAATAGTTATGTATCACAAGTATAAAATGAAAAGCATTTTAAAAATTCAAAAGTTTAAATTAATTGTGTATTAATCCTTTAACAACATTCATAGTAGAAAAAATACATTGGGAATGTACTCCTTTCTAGTTTCTACCCTCTCACATTATTTATTTCATATCACAAAATGAGAAAGTCTCTTTCAAAGATGTGTCCTAGCCATAATTACCAGTGCTGATACTTTCATATATTTTAATACAGAAAGTTCTTGACAAGAAGGAGTTTTCTACATGATATGCAGCACCTTATTGCATACATGTTGGAAAATATCCAAAATCTGGTTTTGCAAGGACTGTTACTTCCTAGTTGTGCCACTGAAATTAAGATCAACTCCCTGGAGAAGACAATTGAATTAACACAGCATGCTTTATGCACACTGAAAACAAAGTAACTAATCTGGGCTACTACCTTGCTTAGAACTTTAAAAAGTGAAACTGCCTATACAGTCAGCGGCTTCAACAAGTAATAAATTTCTTCTGTTCAAAATGGATTCAGTTATTTACTTTTTTTTTCATCAGGAGTATATTGTTTTAGTTTTTCACATATCTCTGATCAGCTAGGGTTGTTGTTCCCAAATAATTATCGCAGTTTTATTTTCTTTCCTCATTCTCCCTCCCTTTTCAACATTTTAATAAAATAGAAATATATTGGCCAATAAGAATAAAACATGAATGCTTCTGTAACTGCATAAACTACATTGCTTGTGAATTGCTCTTATGTATGGTATGCTTTTTAACATAAAGAGGACAGTCACACCATATCATTAGCAAAGAAATAATAACCACTCAGACATGAAGAAGTATTAAAAGACAAGAAGATTTGGGGACGAAGACAGCAGAAATAATAGAAATTTGCAGAAGGGCTGTTGTTCTATCTTGTAAGGAATAGCTAGAAAATTAGATTAATCAAGGAGCAGACATTCGGAAGAAAGTTTGTGTGAATGCCTGACAGTCTTGCTCTTTCCCTCATTTCAAATGTTGGCAGGGTAGCAGGCAGCTCCAAGGGAAATGTGCTCCTTTCATACTTGAGTAATTGATGAATTGTATGCAATATGCAAATGAGAATCCATAAATCTTATGAATGACAGCTTAATTTATGTGAGCCTTAATGAATGCAGGATTAGATTTTAATTAAATATCCTCAAAGGCACCCTGAGTAGTAGGTTTTTTTAGGCCTTGTTTTTTTGAAGACTTGTTTCACATGCAATGCTTTTTATGAAAGTAGAAAATCAGGCAAAGAACTTAGTGGAAACGTTCTTATGTTTTAATGATAAGCATTGTTCTCTTTTGTAGAAAAGATAGCAGGTCGACTGATAGTAAATATCCAACAAAATAGCTACAGCGCTTTATTTTTTTAACTTTTACATATTTCACTCAATTTGATTACCTTTAATTGATGCCAGTTCCAGATATCATGTGTTATTTTTAATTACAAGAAAAGTTATTAAACTTTACCAAAAATGCTCTGCAGCTGAAGAACTGTTTATTAAAAGATTTGATTGGAAAGATAAACATTTTAAATGTTAAATCTAATTTGAATAAAATAAGTTCTTCCTACCTTTTTCAAAATTGTTTCTCTAGACGATACTTAATGAGATCTGATGATAAATAAGACTATTTCAGATATAATATTTAATAAGAACACTATCATACCAAAATTAATCTGAAATAATGTATACTCCTGTGGAATAGTTAATCTTAATTAACCTTAATATCTCAGAGAGATTAACTTTAACTTAAAGATACATAGCTTGTAACTGTTCATTTATTTAGCCCTCTATATGTATATATATTTACATATAGTCTTTCTCTACCTGTATATATATTTGTATTTATATGTATATACACATACCTACATATATAAATATATGCAGATGTGTATATGCATGTGTATGTACAATATGTATTCATACATGTGTTTATACATAAGTATATATACACACACATATATACATATTATATATGCACACACATGTATATATGTCTTTTCTCTGTCAGGAATCAGTCTCTTCAGGCAATATACTCACATCATGGAAGTAATTTTCCAAAAGTCTTTGTTGATAGACTAACAAATGTATTTCACTTTTACCATGTATAGTACAAATATACCCTTCCATCTTGTCTATTAGTAAAACAAGTATGTGAAAATAAGTAGAAACTTTTAATAAAAAATAAGTGGATATGCTATGTAACCTTTCTGTCTTCAAGTGGTTTTCTACACACACACACACACACACACACACAGACACACACGCACACACACACACACACATGCACTGCTTCTAAGACAAGATTTTGTAGTTTCACTATGATGTGTGTTCATTTCTATTTCATAGTGCAGAACCCCAACTTCTAATTATTATGTACTCAAATAAAGATACAAGCACACATACACATAGAGTCTTATTTAGTGAGCTCCATATATAAAAAAATGGATTTTCCTTAACTAAAAGAGCTAAAGAAGAGTGTGTGGCTGTATCTGTTTTTTTTCTAAGTTTGTTGCAAACATCTGTTTTTGAATACAGTATTGTCCAGAAGTCAGAAAAGTAACAGTTTACTTTTAGTAAATCAATGATCAACCCATTATCTAAACTGACCCAGCTTTTCTATCTGTAAGACTGGACATAGCAAAATCTTAATGCTTGCTTTTCATTATGAGCAAGAGTTTCATTAATTATCTAATCAAAATATAATTGGATAAAAATTCTATTTTTAAATTAAAGTCACAGAAGAAATTTATTAGGATTCAACATTTCAAACTTTGATAATAATTTAAAAATTCCATTCCTTTGGATTTTATTTTTGACTTAATTTGTCATAATATAATTTATGAGCACTGAACAAGGGGACAATACAGTTCTGAAGTTTTGTTAAGTGTTTTATTTGGAAAGAATGGAACTTTGATTTTATCTCTTATAGCTTCCTTTATGTTTAATGCTACAGCAATATTTTGGATGTAATTTGAAAAAGATATGGATTTGCAGATTGTTATAAGGTAAAGTATACAAAGAAACCTACAGACTTAGAAACTACTCCATTCTGTAAACTTAACATCAAATATACAGTAATGTTTTAACTTAACCATGTCATATACATAACGAATAGCGTTCTCTCAAATGAACTTATTCACTATTAGTAAAGGTTGGCAGGTACCTTTTGCATCATTTGTGATACTGAAAGTCTGTAGCTTATGATCATCTACAAGGCTTTGAGATCTTAACACAAAAGGGAACAATCAGGTGAGTTTGGAAACTAGTATGCTTTAGTCATGATAAACTTGGCATCTATTTTCCATTTCCATCAAGATTTAATGTCTTTCATTTTATATTTCACTTAAAGGGTGTCTAGCTTATCCTAAACTATGAGTGTTCAACATATGACAGGGAAGGTGTTCTTGAACGATATGATTTTTTTAATGATGTCATCTTATCATTAGTGTTTGCCCTTTCTTGCTGATTTGCTTATTAGTATTTTAGGGGGTATATTCTGCTCGACCTATTTTATTTTCACAATGTTTTAAAAATAATTGCTGTTTAAAACACTTTTTTGCAATCCCCAAAGGTACTGAATGTATAATTTGATAACTAATGACATGCTTTGCTGTTTGTAATATCCCTTGTTCAGTGGTTCTGCAGTAATATACTTGTTCAGTGGTTTTGCAATTGCAGTTGGGGATTGTCCTGGAGAACTGCTTGCTCTTGTATATGCCCAGAAGTTAGAGTCAGTAGTGCTGATATTCACTGTGATTGAGAGAAATCTTTGGATGACACATGGATGAGGAAATATTTTCAAGGCCTGATATCAATAAGAGATTTTTTTTAATTCTCAATTTTTTATGGTTATTAACCATAGTCAAATGTTGGAAGAAGAAAATACCATTCAATTTTCCTCTGTAGTTGACTCTGATATTTTTAACTATTAAAAGGAGCAGACAGTGGAGGGTGTTTTAATGAAAATTCATAATTTTTTTCCACTTAGAAATTTTAAGCATGCAGTAACTTCCGTACTGTCTTATGAAAACTGATCAGCTTTGGGAATTGTAAGAGACACTTCACAAATGTTATGAGCCAACAAAATTCCTGCAACTCCAAAATATCATAAGTAGCTATTTGATTTTAAAGAAAATTAGAAGAAAACTGAATAATAAATTCAGTTTGTTGATAAATATCTGTGGAGCATTCCAATGGGAACTTCAGAGATAAATTGAAAACTGAATTTCAGATTATAGGAGGTGATTTTTATATTTTGCTTATCTATGTCTTTACTTATCTACGTAATCACTAAGGATTGTACATTATACATTCATTGGACAATTCGTTGCTAGTCCAACTCAAGTATAGAGAATCATCCTCAATCAATGAGAATGCATTTTTTATACTTCAAGAGGAACTTTTTAATATATAAAACTACCTGTTACTCGAGCTCACCAGAAGAAGCATAACTATGAATACTTTAAGGCAAAACATCAGAATTAGTTCTTATTTCATTAGGGGTTTTTTTCCTGCATAAATTAAATCCAATGTAAATGAGTCTAAATCTGAAATTCTTAATTTTTTTTGGTTGTTGTCCCTTTTGAAAACTTTGGTGAAGCTATGGAGCCCTTCTCATAGTGTTTTTAAATGCACAAAATAAAATACATAAGAGTACTATGGAAATCAATTATATGGAAATGCAGTTTTATACACACACACACACACATATATGTATATATTTATATATAGCACATATATTTATATATTCATGAAGCCCAGATTAAGAATACCCACCAATGTTCAAAGAACATTGATATGACACATCATACTATTGCCACATACTAAGGAATTCTAGAAAGTAATATGAAGTTAGAACTTATTAAATATAAGCCAAATTACTGAGACACAGAGGAGAGAGGGCATACAGATCTATCAAAAGAGTATTCTGCTTTCTCAAAATAAAGAATGATCATAACCATGAACTTGAGGCCAAATAATAAGCCAATTTACACTGTGAATTTATAGTAGATTACATAACATATTTCATTTCTTATGTTCCATATATAAAGGTGAAAGTGATACCTGACTTCTAAGACACAATAATTACTTAACGTTTATTTATCTTCATTTTTATAGATTAGATGATATTTTAAAAATCCTTTATTGCAGGCATATTGTAATGATTGTAGAAAAAATAAATATGCTATTAATGATTAATTCACCTAATAAGTCATGGTAACAAACCTTCCTGAAAGTTCCAATCTATGGAGGAGTTTTGTCCATATTCACCCAGAGGTTTAATTTCAGTAAATCTTAACAAGTACACATGAAAATATGGTAGGACAGAATTTTAGTTATTTCTTAAAATGCTTAGATTTCCCATTTTGAGGAAGGTAAAAATGATGATTTAGAAAAATCCTAAATCCATTTAAAAATGAATATAAATCTGTATATGTCCAATCTCATGCATGTTATGTCTATTTTTTATTGCACTTTATTTTTAAGGAATGGTAATTTCTTAAGAATCACAAGACTGGTAAAGGAAGGACGTTGATTTTCAGTATTTTTATTAATTATTTGTTTTAGGGAACTATATTTTTATATAGATACAATGCTTTGAGACAAAGGCCTAGCATAGTGCCTAGTCCATTTTTGGTGCTTAATAAATGCTGTTTGATTGGATTAGGTTGGATGAAGTATCATAAATTAAGATCCATGAATGATTTTTTAAAAACTATAATTGATTTCTCCCTCTAAGTTTGTAACTGTACAGAGAAAGTCTGTATTCGATATAATGATCAATTTTTATCATTACCTTTGTGGTGAATGGACTTGAAGAGGATAGAAGAGAAACACTTGTTGAATTACCCCTAAATGATCAGAAATTATGGCAAAAAGGTTCAGGTCTCCTGATATCCATATTGGTATTCTAACTTAGAATTTGCTGCTTCCTTATCAACAAGCACAATTTGTTAAAAATTGTGGGGGGAGCATTCTCAAAATCCCATATATTAAGTCCAACAAATATTTATTTTCTCTAACATGGATGCTTAGTGCTACCAGTATTTTACTATTATACAAATTATTTGAAGTGAAAATGATTCAACAATAATAGATACACTTCCCAAGGAATGTCATTTCCAATTCCAACTCCATAACAAATTCTATCATGATAAACACATTGCTTGTAGGGAATTTAAAAACACTTAGGTACTTGGATATACATAATTCTAGTACTTAATTATAATGTTTTACTCAAAATGAAGTAAAAGGAAATTTTAGACTATTATGAGCTTATATTATTGAAAATGATATTCAAACTTTTACACTTTTTTCTAATATGTGTGTGTATATATGTACATATATTTAAATAACAAAATATTGTTTTTGCTAGTGACATATCCAATTTCAAATGTATCTAACCAGAATTGAGGAGAAAGCCAAGGACAAATACATAATTTTATTTTTCTGTCATATGTTATTACTTTAGTTTCCTTTTAATAATGTCTGGGAGTGGAAAAACTAAAACAAAATTTAAAAAAATGGTTGGCCCTCAACTATAAAATCGCTAACTGAAGCCACTAAAAAGAGCTGATCTTAATCTAAGCAAAGCTCATATAATTATAGAATTTGGAATATCCTTGGTTACCAAATGAGTCAAAGTCATATTTAAACATTTGGCCCTGTGTTCCATGGCCCTCTGTAGATGAAAATATGTTCGTCTTTTACCTCCCCTAGTGATAATTATAATTGTATTGTTGGATCACATTTCTTGACTCTTGTATAATTTAGCTCTGTCAGCATTAATCTCCTGGTTGTTCACATCCGTGGAACTAAATGTCTGCTTAATATGATGTAGGTTAGGTGGATGTCATACTGGTTGGGGAGAAACAATGAAAAAATTTACTGTGGTATTAGGCAAATGTATTATGAGGGCATCAGGCATAATATCAGAACATTTATGCTACACTGGGATCATGTTTTATGACTTCCCTGTCTGGAAATGGCTTTTCACCTGTTACAGCATGGAGTACTAGGGGTGAATTTGTTGCCAAGGTATCTGTAGGTGACTCTTGATTTCTCATTTATTTTACCTAATGTCATTAGTATTGTTTGTTACAAAGTAAAATATTTATAACAGGAAACAGCTGTGGAACAGTAATAAAGAATACTTTTCATAAAGCAGATTTACATTATCCTTTCAGGATCTGATAACAGTTCCATTTATCTGGGTGTAAGAACATTCTGACAGGTGTGAGGGATAACTGATTGATATAAACTCACTACTGCATGAAAATGAACCTTTTGATAAAGACATCTTAGTTAGACCTGATAAGTAAAGTACAGAGAACATAACTGGCTGCTATTATGTATCATTTTATTACCTTTATGTTGATCTTGATCTTTTAAATGGATAGTAAAGCACTGACAAAAGATGACTGAAAACAGACATTTGTATAATGTACCTTTAGCAGGAGGGTGATCCTTAGATCAAGGACAAGTTAACAGGCAAAGGATTCATATTTCACTCAAATGCAAGGAGTATTCTCTGGAGAATGTGAAAAGCAAAATGCTGTAGCGTGTTTTGGAACATTTTCTTGCAACTCACACTTTAATTCAGTGAGGCAAAAACATTTATTGAGTAACCATTGTGTTATAAATCCTATAATAGATACTATGGGGTATGGAGATGTAGGAAGTAACCCCCTAATCTGGACCTCAGAGAGGCTATAAACTAGTTGTGAATAGATAAAATACAAAAGTGCAAAGATGTTAGACTCTTTGCAAAGTTATAGAAGTGGAAGTGATGTAAGGAAAACAGAAGTACAGAAATGATATTGATTGAAGGAGCAATCAAAGTGGAATTAATCCTGGCAGTCTTCCTGGAGGCAATGCTGTGCCAAATTTTGAAGGAAAGGTAAGAGAAAAGAAGAGAGCAAAGGGAAATCTGGGTGACTGGAATGACTGGGGCAAAGGATATGCTAGGGAATAAGAAGCATCTGTACAGAAGACAACATATATTTCTAGAAGCAGGTCCATGATTATGGAATATAAAGGGGTAAGGCTGGTGACAAAGTAGGAGCACAAGGTGAAGGGCCTTAGGGTCCACAGTGAAAAGGGAATCACCTGCTAGAAAGTTATTTTTTTTTCATATAAGAGTTGACAGGCCACCTTTTCATAGGCAGATTGTGCCAACTTTTAATTTATTCAGTCCTTATATGATGGTGATGGTGATGGTGATGATAATAGGGTGTGTGTGTGTGTGTGTGTGTGTGTGTGTGTGTGTGTGTGTGTGTGTTTTGGGGGAGTCATTCTTGTAGTTCCAGAAAAGAATGAATTATGTAGGGGAGGGAAATAGTGATAGGGAGTTTATCTCTACCTTTTAAAAAACTGCAGCTACATCTAAAACCTTGATGTACAGTCAAAACCTCACTATTAAAAGCCAATTGTGTACCACAACAGCAAAAATGAAAAATAGTATAATTACAAAAGATAACGGGGGAATACTTGGAATCCCAAACACTGTGGAATTGTACTAAACAGTACTACGCAGGGAGTCAGGAAACCAGAATGTGAATCCTGCTTCCACAATTTTTAACACTGTGGATTTGCGTAACTCAGTTAATTTCTTTAAGACTCAGTTTGCTGAGACTGTACAATGGAGAAAACTGACTGCTTTACTGGCTTAAAGTGAGGTTTTAAGATAGTATGGTGTCTAGTAAAACTGAAAAAAGGGTTTGACTCGAGTTATATATTCAGTAGAGCATGGCGTGGTTTGATGGAAAGGGTACTGGAGCTGAATATGCCATCTACTTTCTGATCTCCATGCCCATGAAATGATGGAGTTGGACCTAACATCTAAAATCTTTTCTAGCTAGTTATCTCTGATCCGATGACCATTACACCAAAGCTACTTTCCCTACATTTCTGTCTTCTTAGATCCTTATATCATCACCCAGAATATATCATTTTTTGTATGGTTTCCCAAATTGCAAGTGATTTATTTCTCCACTGACTTTTCTGTTTTGTGTCCTTCATTGTTGTTACTGTTGTCGTTCAGTTGTTTCAGACTTTTTGTGACCCCATTTTGGGTTTTCTTGGCAAAGGATGTTGGAGTGGTTTGCCATTTTCTTCTCCAGCTCATTTTACACCTGAGGAAACTGAGGTGATAAGGGTTAAGTGAGTTGCTAAGGGTCATACAGCTAGTAAGTGTCTGAGGCTGGATTTAAATTCAGATCTTCCTGACTCCAAAGTTGGCACTCTATCCACTGTGCCATCTAGCCACCATACTACACCATTCATACGTCTACCATATTGTAATTTATGTCATAAGATCATACATTCATAACTGGAACAGAACTTAGAGAGCCTTGAGTCCAATACTCTCATTTTATAGATGAAGAAATTGAAACACCCAGAGGTTTTAGTGATTTGCCTAGGGTAACAAAATTAGTAAAAGCCTGAAGTGAGATTGGAACAGAGGGCTTCCTGACTCACTTTGCAATAATTATTTATGTTCATGTTTTTAAATACACTAGTCTTACATTCTAGGGACCTGTGCTCTAGTTTCAGCCCCACAACATCCAGGTGTTGGCAAATCGCATAAGCAGTCTGAAATTTAGTTTCTTCATTCACAAACAAACAAATAGACACCTTGGATTAGGTGATTTCAAAAGCTGTTCCATCTCTAAATCCTTTGAATGGGGAATCTTAAATATTGGATCCATATGGACAGAGAATGTTTCACTTATCTTTACAAATCCTTCAGGGCCATCCAGAGAGACTTTGTTGCTCATAGTAGGTCTACAAAATATTGTTTAATCTTAATGGGAAAACATATAATTTGAAGGGAAAATGTAAAATGCTAATGAGTACTGGAGCTAATAGATAAATCTTTAGAAAAGTATCCCAGAACGATTCCCTGGTACAGAATAAAAAAATGAATGAAACTCCTCTAATACTTAACATTTAGATCTCAAAAACCGAATTCTGGGAGTATAGCATGTGTTATTAGTTTGGTAAAATGCATATAGGTGTATGTGGGTGTAGTAATTATATATGTAATTATACATACCCTCATGCCTGTCCTTGCCCCATCTGAGAGACCTTGTTTTCACTTCTGGTCACCACCTTAGCAAACTAATCAATGAGGCATGAAGTGCTATCTGCAGTGAGAGAAATGAAAAATAAACCAGAGATAATCCCTCAGTTAAAAGGTTATTCTGTGTGATAAAAGCTATTTTGTTAATTTATTTACTTACTGGTACAGTGAGATAAAGTGAAAGAACAATTAGGGAATTCTAGTTGAAAGGATTTTAAAGGGCACTGATGACTTAATATTTTATGTTATTTGATTGACACGAGCAAAATTTTAAACTAAAATTTTTCTATAGCATATTAAAATCTTTGTTGTTCGCATTTATGCGCTTCTATATTTTAAATCCCATTTAACCTCGTACACAACGTGATTAGTTACTCCCCAGAAGTCATTGGAATTTTAGTGATTTCAACCTCAGAAACTGGTCTTATTTGTATTTAATCTGATCTTCAAATGTGGGATATTCTTTGTTGTTTTAGTAAAACCTTGATATATTTCCACATTTCCTCATTGTTGGGTCATAGATTGAAAGGCTGAGAAGGATTTTAGAAGGAATCGAGTCTAATCCTCTCATTTTGTACTTAATAAAACTGAGTCTCAGGGAAATTTTGTGACTTACTCCAAGTAACCGAGGTAGCAAAGAGCAGAGCTAAGTCTGGATTCTGGATCTTGTGACTCTTGGGGCAGGTAGGTAGTATAGTGGCTAGGGCAGCAGGCCTGGAGTCTGGAAGACATGAGTTCAAATCTAGCCACAGACACTATATGTGTGAGCCAGAGCAAGTCATTTAACCCTGTTTCCCTTGGTTTCTTCATCTGTAAAATGAACTGGAGAAGGAAATGGCAAATTAATATGGTGTCTTTGCCAAGAAAACCCCAGATGGGGTCAGAAAGAGTCGGACATGACTGAAAAATGAATGAACAGTAACAACCCAAACCTTTAGCTCCGGAACTCTCTCCACTGCATGACAATTGCTTTTTTATTACATTTAGTGTATGAATGCCTTTGTTTATGCCTAACAATGTTATGTAGATACTTAAAAATTAGCCAGGTTATTTGATCTATGTGGAAAGAAGGCTCCAGAACTGTGAGATCACAAAATTAACTTTGAGATTTAAACTCTCTAGTTTAACCTTCATTTTTAGTTCTCCTCTTCGTTTTTATATGATAGAATAATATACTGTTCTTTATACACAAAGAAGACAGTACTTTCCAAACCCTGGGAGGGAGTTCACTTTGGTTATGTGTATTATGTGTATGCAATAGTCATTCCATGCTCTCTACTCTGTTCCCCTTTGTGACAAAATGCATGCTGGATGGCCAGAGCTAAGGGTCTATATTTGGAAAAAAAAGCAAGCTAATTGTCCCTCAGATGCATTAAAACCATGACTTTGGTGGCTTCACTAATATGTTTTGACTGAGATAATCAGCTTATGTTTAAATATTTCCCTTTCAACGATAGATTCATTACTTAACCTCTCACTAAAAGCTACCATATCTTTCAGGTTCACTCCTTTTTCTCCATCTCCTCTGAAACCACCCTAGCCCAGCTCTAAATTATCTTCTATCTTGTTGGTTCCTTGTTCCAGAGTTGGCCCCTACCAATCCACCCTGTATATTATTATCAAACCAATCTTCCTAAAACACTACTTTAATTATGTTAGTGCCCTGTTCTCTGTTGGCTGCCAAACTTAGGACAAACTCATATACCTGACTATTTATGACCTCCATAATCTGTCCCTGAATTTCTCAGTCATTCTTCCTATAGAATACCTGTGCTGTTAGAACTTCATTCACCTTTGAAAGTCCCATATTCCTAACTACTCCGAGGCAAATTAGTCTTACCATTCCTTGTACACATATTGAGACTGCTTACTTATTTTGACAGTGTGGTATAGTAAATAGGCTGGACATGAAGTCAAAAAGATCTTAGTTCAAATACTTAGTTCAAATACAAATATGTAACCATGGGCAACTACTCTGAGTCCAGATTTCCTCATTTGCAAAATGAGGACAATAATTGCTCTAATACCTATCTCACAAAGTTGTTTTGAGGCTTAATTGAGATAATGTATACAAAGCACTTTGCGAAGTTCAAAGTGCTATGTAAATTTTATCATCATCATCATGATTTCCTGGATATTTGAACTCTTACTACCAAGACAGATCACAACCGATCCATAATTTGGCAGTTAAGTCTTAGAGAATTTCATGAAAATCAGTAAGTCACGTTCCTCATTCAGAGACAGGATTTAATCTCTTCTTGACTTCAAGTATCATACTGTATTCCCTATGTTGTACGGACTTTCACACCTAGTGAAAAGGGAATGCATATTTCCGGACTTGTTCTCTTTAATTGTTTTATGTATGTTAGTCATACATTTTATATTTAGAGTATAAATCAGCGGTGGGGAACCTGCGGACTCAAGGCCATATATGGCCCTCTAGGTCCTCGAGTGCAGCTCTTTGACGGAATCTTATAACATAGCTTGGATTCAGTCAAATGGCCACACTTGAGGACCTAGGGGGCCACACATGTCCTCCAAGCCACAAGTTCCCCACACCTGGTATAGATTATTTAAAGGAAGGCACCAAACCCATAATTCTTTTATTTGCATCCTCCACATTGTTGCTCACATAGTTGCTGCTTGACAAACACTTGCTATTTTGTTATGAAGAATATGATAGGAGCCAAAATGCCCAGATCTTTAAGGTACATTTGATTTTGCTATGGTTATGTAAATAGGGCATGAGTTAAATATCTTTGAAGTACACAGCTGTATTTTCTGTGTGAAGGCAGTGATTCAGGGGTTCTGCCAATAGGATATGAACTATACAGATTAAATGTAAAAAGAATGAATTAGAGACTAATTGGGTAACTCCCAAGTCCATGGCAGTCATAGAAGTTTTGATAAGTTACATGGTCACTATTCTATATTTGAGCTTTTCATTGCTTGTCCTACTTTCAGAAGGTCATTGAACCTCCAAATCAATAGTCCTCAGCTTTCCATTCAGTTCTCTGTCTAAATTACTCAACCCATTCAAATTTCTAGAAAATGCTTTTTTTTGTCTATTAGTGAATTGTGCTTGATGCTAACAGTGCAGTTAGTCATTATTCAGTTTGGGCAGCAATCAAGTACTGTCTTGTTGAAGACCTATTTGTGCTTTCATTGGAACCAATATTTATTTTGATACTGGATCTGTAATCCCATTGGTGTGAGAACTTGCTCCATCAGTACAGACCCAAGCTATCCAAACCTCCTCATTCTGTGTAACTTGTCTGTGGTACTGTATGCATTATACTCTATCTCTCATGACTTGTTTATGCTCTGCTCGTAAACAATAGAACTACCAGTGCCTGGCTAATGGCTCAAATTTTGTTTGTTTGTTTGTTTCTAGGGAAACCACTGACTAGCAATGGAGCATCAGCTTTTTTTTTTCCCTGCTTGCCTAAGAGTGATGTCACACTCCTTCACTTTAAACATGGATATTTTCCCAACTTCTGCCCTAGGCTCTCTTCTTTAATACTCTTTTCCCCTTAATGATTTCATCCACTTCCATGATTTAATTTATTCCCTCTATGACATGATTAACAAATAAATCTTTCTACTCATACTTTCTCCAGAATCTTCCATTTTCCATATATCTGCTGAATAGGTCAGCCTGGATGTTCCGCTAGCACCTCAAAATCAGTATTTCTAAATACTAGAAAGCATCATCCTTCCAATATTTCTCCTGTTCTGCCAATGGTACTATTATCTTCAAAGGAAGAGTGATATAGTAAAATGAATTTTGCTGTGTTTGCTGTGTTTGGCATCAGAGGTCTTGGGATGAAATCTGACCCTGCCTTTTACTATCTCTCTATACCACATTTTTCTCATCTGCAAAATGAGGAGGTAGACTAGATCTCATCTAAGCTTGTTCCAGAGCAAAATCTATCATTCTCTCATTCACCCCATAAAGTGAACTTTGCGTCAACTTTTCCTTTTAACCATCTGTCACCCCACATATAAGATGAGCACTTAAGTTTTTTTTTATTTCTATCATTACAATTTCTCTCACATTTATTACTTCCTCATCATTTCTATTGTGACCACTCAGTCCCTCCCCATCAATACCATTGTATAGCTTTTAATTTTGTTTTCTTCTGCCTTCGATCTAACCTATCCCATTATCATAGTGGATCATGCTATTCCTTTGTTAGAACAAAACAAAACAAGAAAACCGAAAACCCTTCCTTGCCTCCACACTGCTTGTTGAATAAAAGATAAGTTTCTACTACTGGCATTCAACATCTCATATCATATTAACTCCATCTGCACATTCAGCCTTATCTCATGTAGACCCTTTGACATTTTCTATATTCCAACTATACTGAACAACTCTTCATCTCCTCTTCTTGTCATGTCCTCTCCTCTGACTATT
Organism: Trichosurus vulpecula; assembly: GCF_011100635.1. Taxonomy (NCBI): domain Eukaryota; kingdom Metazoa; phylum Chordata; class Mammalia; order Diprotodontia; family Phalangeridae; genus Trichosurus; species Trichosurus vulpecula. The sequence continues at coordinate 332,830,116 of NC_050576.1, read as the reverse complement.
CCTTTTCATTTATCAATCTCCTTTTCCATCTGCAGATGCTTTTCCCATCTATGTACTTTTGGATTTTCATGGGTTTCTGTAAGGAAACCTTCACCAAGCCCCTAGATGAAACTTAGAGTTCCCTCTTTAAACATCTCTATGGTATTTTTCCTTACTTGGCCTAGTATCTCAAGTTATTTTGATTCTTGTCATACTGGTAGATTACAAACTATCCTATTTGATTATTACTCTATTAAATTGTAAGGTCCTTGAGAGCAAAGTCTGTATAGCAAATATCTTTATTAAGTTTATTTAAACAGCCTTAGGGAATTTCAGGAATACCTGTCCTTCAATATCCTCAGGCCTGTAATCTGTTCCACCACTGATCTTGTGGTTTGGTAATGAATATTCATGAATCACAAAGTGGTATGGCAAAGCGTCCACACTCTACTTTCAGTTAGGAGGACCTGGATTTGAATCTTACCTCAAACACGTATTAGCTTCTGTGACCTTGGACAAATGACTAAACCTGCCCAGCCTCCATTTTTTCAGTGGCAAAACTCAGATACTAATAAATAGCACTTACCCCTTAGAGTTGTTGTGAGCCTCCAATTAGACAAATTATGTAAAGCACATAAAATGTAAGGTGCTACGTAAATGTCAGTTATTATCCTTATTTTGGGTCCTAATGGGAAATGATTGACTCTAATTCTCTTGATGGAATAAAAAGCGAGGTCTTCAACTAGAAAACAAAATAGCAAAAAGCAAAAGCAAACTTTGAACAGCGAGCAGTAAAAGCTATCTTACCAGGCCAGTCCCTCAATATCATTCCATGGCCTTAGGCTTTCTATGGAATCACATTTCTCCCTTTCATCTTCATTGTTTTAACCTCCTTATCTTAGGATCATCAACTGGCTTTCTCAGATTGAATTTAAGTAAGAGAGAAAGTAGAAATGATATTTATTTATGGGACTTATTCTATCCCTTCAGTAATGCCATAATATATTCTCTCCTCCCAGCAGATAAATCAGGAAGTGTTAAACTTTGAACATTTAAAAAAATTCGTGAGGAGTTTGGTATTTATTTGCTACAGACTTTAAACAGATTATTTTACTTTTTCATTTAACTTAAACATCTCTAAAATGAGTATAAGGAATACACAAAGGATTCAGGGTTTAATCAGGGTGGGATACTTAAGGTTTAGAAACTTCTTAGACTCAACAGGTGACAACTCACCTGCACCTTAGTAGATAAATCATATGATGTTCTCTGATGTACACAGCGATTAAGTGACTTGCCAAGAGTTGCAAAGCTAGTATCACGGGTGAGATTTGAACCCAGGACTTCCTGGCTCTAAGTGCAGTCCTCTATCCCTTAGGCCATCCATGCTGCCTTTACACAACTGGCATAATATTACCCAAATGCTAATAGGTTGCATGTGGCTCTTTACACTTTTCTGAGTGCTTTCTTTATAGCAATCCTATAAGGTAGGGAGGACAGGTATTATTTAGACTGTTTGGATAGTATGATAATAGATATGAATAGAACTGAAAGAGACTTAGCTGCCTAGTTCAATCCACTTATTTTTAGATAAGAAAACTGAAGCCTAATGAGGTTAAGTTGTTGCTTTTCTGTCCTTTCAGTCATATCGGATTCACTGTGACCCCTTTTGGGGTTTTCTTGGTAGAGATAATGGAATGGTTTGCCATTTCCTTCTCTATCTCATCTTACAGATAGGGAAACTGAGGAAAACAGGGTTAAATGACTTGCTCAGGGTCACACAGCTAGTAAGTGTCTGAGGCCAGATTTGAACTCAGGTGGATGAATCTTCTTGACTCCGAGCCCGGTGGTCTATCCACTGAGCTACTTCCCCAATGTCATTCAGGTTGTTATTGTCAGAAACAGGATTTGTTGAAACTCTTGCTTGCAGTCAGTCACACATGACTACTAAGTGTCTGAGCTGGGAAACAAATCCGTGTCTCCAGTCAATGTTCTTGTCTGTCACAGAAGGCATGGATCGTAGGAAAGTAGGACATAGGATTTTAGAGCTGGAAAGGATCTTGGGCTTTAGTGCAGTCTTGCCATTTTACAGATGAGAAAACTGAGAACTAGAAAAGGGGGGCAATTTGCCCACAGTCAGAGAGAGAAGTTGACAGTGCAGTGTACACACTTACCAGGCATGGGCCCCGGGGTGCGGAGTTCGAGGGGAAAGAAGAGAAGAAAGGTGAAAAAAAGACATAGTACTGGCTCAGGTAGCTATTGGCCTTTCATATAAGCATGAACATTATACAATAGGAGAAATCATGTCAAAATCAACTAAGATTCATCTCATTTATAGTTGATTAAATCTGTCTGCCACCAGTTCCACTGACAGAGAAAAAAGCAGGAGATAAAAATAAGTTGGAATTACTGTCTGGGACAACAACTGCTTGGTTTTAATATTATTTAGTTTTTTATTTGAACTTTTTCTTTCAAATTTCAAAAGCAATTTCTTTGGGCACCAGTATCTAATGCATGCAAAACGTAAGTCTACACCTTAGTACAACATTTCATGAGTTGCTGTGTCAGATAAACCTTTGGTGATAAGGCTTGTTCTGAACTTAGCTGTCTTGGTCCCCTGGTAAGAGATGCAAAACCAGAACTTAAAACCCTTTTGAGTTTGATGGGATCTGGCAAAGCTTGCTCCCTCTGCTGAAATAGCCTCCCCAAACCCTAGGTCACCTACATGCCATCATGGTGCCTGTTAGAAGATTTTAAGGTCAAATATTGAACATTAGAAGCTGAAAAAAGCTACGTCCAAATGTCTTTCTCCAATGCTTATTATTTAAGAAAATGAGAAGTCACATTTTTAAGTTCCCTTTTAATTGCCTGAGGATTAAAGCTCCTTTTTCTAAGGATTTGTTTAAAGAAATGATAAACCTTTGAAAACTGAATTTAAAACAGAAACACCAGCACCACCTTAAAAGATAGTGGTGGGAATGGTGCCACTGTGATCTATCTAATCCATTATTTATCATGCTGTGATTGCAGAAATAACAAATATCTTAATTAGTGGATTTAATCAATTATGCTTTCATACTTTAATTGCCTGTAGAGGAACATGAAAAAGTTTCTTCTGCTCTTCTACCTTTTAAAACATGGTTATCATACTCTTCTTTCAAGCGTTCAGAATAAAGTCTTGATAATTTAATTAAATGGCTCATTCAAATGCAAGATCATATGAAAATATAATGGCTTAAATCATCTGTTTACTAATAATTCATCCAGGAGCTTTTTGTGTTTTGGGGGTAGGACCTTATCTACAAATACACTTTTGTATTAATATAATTATAAGAGAACAACAATATATTTCTCTAGTCTGCAATTTATTTCCATGTTTTCGGCACATTCAGGCTATTGAATTAATCTCACTTTTAAACAATAGAAAGAAATTCTTTACTAGAAATAGCTTGCATTCTCTTTGGCTTTGTGCTAGACTGAAGTTAGGGAACACATAGATGCCTCACGTTGAATCTGATTGCTTTAGCAGCTTTCTTTTTGATGGTATCAGGTTCCAGCTTGTACTGCTAGGTCAACATGGACCCATGCCATTAAAGGAGAAAAGTTCAGGGAAAGTTCATTTCTATTGTTTTACCATGGTTACAAAACAGAAAAAAGAAGAAATTCTGCACTTGTAGCATGTCGTTGCCTTGTACACTGAACTCTCTCTGTCTCTCTCTCTCTGTCTCTGTCTCTGTCTCTCTCTCTGTCTCTCTCTCTCCCTCTCCCTCTCCCCCCAACCCTTTCCCAAATCTGGCACAGGAAATACATAAATATAAGCTTTATGATTGTCTATAATGTAAACCAAGTACATCCTTAGATCACTTTAAAAGCAAATTCCAGAGGTGACTTGTAGTATCATTATAATAGAAGTCTTTATATCCATTTAATTGTAGCAAAATTATTAGCATTTGAAATTTGCTGCTTGGTCATTAGAAAAAAAATGTTTTTTTTTAAATTAAGACTGCTGTAAGATGAAAGGTACCCCCTCCCAGTTTATTAAATTAAATTAACTCATTAAATGCATTGAAAGAAGTCTTTATTTTCATCTACAATAAAATATTCTAAGGGTAATGTTATGCTTTTATAGTGGTTATAAACTAAAGCAACATTTTCATAAAAGGATATTTTTGCATATCTTAAATGGCATCGTATAAGTTTAATATTTACTAAAACATGTAAGTCAATTGTAAAGTACCAATATGGACTTGTTCCAAAGGAGCATCTTTTGCATGGGAGGTGGAGTAGTGGCAGCAGGGTACTAACTGACACTGAAAGCCTGAGATCAAGGTTCTACTTGGACCTTGTAAGACATAGAAGAGATTTGTTATCGATGACATTTGCCAAGACTGAGTTTTTATCTCTTCCAATACGATTTGAGGTAGTAATGCTTCTGTTTCCGGCTTCTGCAAAAATCTCGCAGAGAATGAAATTTAAACTTGTACCAATTTCTACAATTTTAAAAATATTGGCTGTCCTAGTAGAATGCAATGCCTTATCCAGAGTATATAATAGCTATCCCTGCCCACTCAGATTACTGTCTAACTAGACCAAATGACAATATGTGTATGTTATGGGCCCATCTGTTTAGAGTCTTTGCTGTTTTGATTAACTTAGCGTTGGTGCTAGGGAGACAGTTAGACAGTAACATGGAACTTTGTGGCTTTAGCGTAATGTGGATGGAGTAAGATCTTTAACTTTCCCTCAGGAAGATGGTAAAGGAAGGGAGGGGGAACATAATATTTTAAATCGTGCCTTTGAAAAGTAAATACATGCCAGGTCCATGATTGTGCTTTTTGAATTACTTATTAAAGGAGCTTAATAATAGATTTATGTTTTCTTAAAATGCTGATGCATTTTTTATAACTATTCTATTAGCTCTACATTAGACATTGTTGAAAGTACAAAGGAATACTAATAAAAAAAATCACATCCAAATGCATTATTTATACGACTCTTTGTATAAATGACTGGTTATATTCCCAACTGTGCCCACAAATGACTCAACTTTATTTCTAGGAGGAAAGACTAGGAATAAGGATTGAACTATTGACTAGTGGCAAACATTGACATATTTGACTGTGTTCTGTTTATATTCTTTATCTACAGAGTCATCAGGAAAGAAAAATAGTTTACTATGAACTGAGGATGCCTTTTTTATTGTGGGCCTTTTCACAGATGATTGCTGTTAACCTGTGATCCAGACACACAAAGAGGTTTTCATATATTGAAATGGAGTTAATATTTAAAAGGCCAAACTTTAAGATTTTTAGTATCCCTACTTCACTTCAAAGCTCAGGTCAAGATTACTGATTATTTTCCACTTCCCTGCTCCAGCCCTTTTAATGTTTCTGGTGCCTCTTCCAAAAAAAAATTTCTTAGATTTTTAAATTTACTTTGCATATATCATATATGTGTTTACCTATGTACATGAAGTCTCCTCTGAAAGTCTCCTCTAAGTAGAGACATTAGACTTGTTCAATTGTAAGCTCTTTGAAGACAGGGACTGTCTTTTACCTTTTTTTGTAAACCCAGGGCTTAACAAGGTGCTTGGCATATAGTAAGCACTTAATAAATGTTTATTGGTTGATTGTTAAAGACTATTTCATTTCTGTCTTTGTGTTTCTGTGGCCTAGCACTGTGCTTGTCATAGCATAGGCATTTAATAAAATGTATTGATTGGTAAATTGATAGATTAAGGTAAATTTAAAATAAAATACCCTTTCTACCCTTTAATCAATAGTAACTAAACGATCAACAACAATAAGAAAATCAATACCCCAGTAAAGATTTATTAAGTGTCTACTATGTGCCAGGCACTGTGATAAGCACCAGGGAGGCAAAAGATAGTGCCTGCCCTGAAGTAGCTTCCAATCTAACAGGAGACAACTTACAAACCCATGTATGCAAAGCAAGCTCTATATGGGACAAATAGAAAATAACTTTCAGAGGAAAGGCGCTGAGAGTTTGATTCACTAAATATTCAAAATTATGACCTGTCAGTTATGGTGGATAACTTCAGAGGCCTCCAGTAACATAGTCTGCAGAATGGATTTAATTAAATTAATCATAACAAAACAAAACTGACTACCCACTATCTACTGGAAAAAATTTCAAATTCCTAGCTCGTCATAAACTATCTTCCACATGTTTGGTTTAAGCTATCTTGCTAACCTTGTCTCATACTCTTCTTCTATCATGTTTTTTTGTCTTCTTGTCCATCTAATTCTTGCCCATCCTTTAGGACCAGATCAAATGTTCTTCCCTAGAGGCAAGTGATATTGCTCTTCTTAAAACTCCTTGATTTCTTTTGGTATCCTTCTTACTGTGCTTGTCACTTTCTACCTCATATTTTAGCCTAAGATAGTTTAGATTGTTTGAATGATTTTATAGGATTATTGATAATTCAAAATAGTGGCTATTTGGCATATTTTCCATTTGTTTCATATTATTGGATAAGGAAGTTGGTTGTTTGACTGGTGTCCATGAATATTAGCACCCAAAACTGTATTTTTTTGTATTGGAAAAAGATAGTGATAAATCAGACACATTTACATTTACTAGACTATAAGAAAGACTACTCAATTTAGTTCACCATAACAGACTCCCAAGTTATTTATTTTTGTCTTAAACTTCAAAGACATTTGAGATTAAAAAACATCCTCAAGATGAGGTATCTTCAAGGATGAAATTAAGAAAAATCCTATTGTCAATGACAATATCTAATATAACCCTAGGGAAGTACTGTAAATAATATTTAAAGGTCAAAGTGTTGACTAGAAAGGAAGATACATTAAAAAGGTGACAATTCACTTGTTTGAGCATTCAGTACTAAAAGGAACTCTAGACAACGCAGTAATGAATTGATGGTAATATCACAATGAATGAATTGTTACAGTGTCCCTCCATTACTATCTACTACTGTATTATGAATGGAAATATTCTATTTATAAAAGAAAACAAATGAAAGTCTCTGGGGAAGAAAAATACCCTAAGTAAATCAAATTATTTTGTATATATACTCAGAGTAGTGAAATCATGGAAAAAAATTATGTCTCATATTCCATGTTTAGGCAAAATTGATTTTATTTTCATTCCAAAGCAGCATGAAGAGAAAGTGGAAATCTTCCAAGTATAAATACTGTAATCACACGACATGTTTTTACTTATTCTCATGATGCTAAAAATGAAACAGAAAACAAAAACAAACTGGTAAATGTTTTTCTTAGTGTTTTGATCATTTCAAATCTGGATATTTGCAAATATGTTATCTTTGTTGGGATTTTATGTAGGCTGTGTTTTAGGAAAGATGATTTTTTAGAATTATTTATTCACCAGAAAAAAGCAACATTATGTGTATGTAAAGGTTCACATAAATGTTTCATCAATTAAATTGTATTTAATAGTAGTGTAAAATAAAAATTATAGTGGGGAAAATATAAAGTCCTTTAATTATTCATATCAATCGAGCTACAAGAATTTATCAAGTACCTACTCAGTACCAAGCAGTGTGCTAGCCACAATCATGAGAATCGGTCTATTACTGCCCTCAGGGAGCTCGCTTTAAACATTTATTATTTCATATTTGCCTGAGCTCAGTAACACTACCTCCCCTCACCACACAAAATATTCAAGGCACCATACTAACTATAGGATACTTCTCACAAAGTGTGTGTGTATTTGTGTGTAAAGTGTGTGTGTGAGAGAGAAAGAGAGAGAGAGAGAGTGAGAGAGAGAGCAGTCATTTGATGGAGAAGAAATAGTGGTGGATTAACTAAACTGAGGGATATGTATTTCAATCTTGACTCTGCCATTTATTTCCTGTGTCATTTGGTCATACACTTCTATGCATGCTTCTTTATTCTTAACTGAGGAGTGAGCAGTTGGACATGGACTTCTAACATGTCTCCTAGCTCCAAATCTGTGATTCAATGAGTGTATTTAAGATTTATTTGAAGAAATAAGTCACTTGGCAATTAGGTCTGTCCTTCAGTTTATTAACAGTTGGAACCCAACCTAATGCATGACATACCTTGAGGCTAGGATTACAATATAATAAAATCAATTTTAAACCTTTCAAGTAAAAAACAAATAAAGTGCTAAAAACCTACTTTGATGAAGTGGTTAAAAGTATATCAACCTCAAGGCTTGGTGGATATTTCTTGAGGTGGATTACCACACCTCCATGCCTGAATATACATAATTTATAAGCTGCTGAAAACAACATTATTTTATAGTTAATTTCCTGGTGATAAGAAATAGTCAAACAATGAGATTCATTTTATCAATTTTATTGGGTTTTTTAAAGGGTGAACTTTAAAAAATGCAACTGCTTTTGTTTAAGTTCTGAGTAAAGCTATTATTTATGTTTGGGCACTTTTATGGATGGTCAAGTTCCTTTGCAAATGGGCCAGTTTCTGGATATAGGCTTCATTAATTAAGCATATTTTAAAAACAGTGCCTAAATCTCTCTCCCCTCTCTTGAAAATACATTATAATATACACATATATGTATATAACATACACGCATGTATAAATACATAATACATATACATATGTATATATTAGCTTTATAGAAATATTTTTGTAGTGGGTTTTGAAAGATTGTAGATCACATATGTTGTTTCCCTACTAATTTAAAAGGAGGTAAATTATAGTTTCATACTTTGACGAGAAATTATTCTTCAGTCTGTGGTGTAATATATGCTACTGAGAGTACCACCCTTTCCTAAAATAATTATCTTGTTTTTCAGTGATTTAAAAATGTTCTTTAAAAAATATTTTTAATCAACATTGTTTCCTGTGTCAATAACTCTTTATTATTCTACAAGATCAACACTAACTTCTGCATGAAAATATTTTCTGCTTTTGTTAAGAAAAAAGAAGTTTAAGGTATTTGCTTTAAGAGATTTGTTATTTTTAAAACTTTTGTAGTTAAATAGGGTGGATGGAAAGTATTTGGTAATATTGATATGTGAAATTGTTGAAGTTAAATACATATAATCCAAATGTTACCCATTGGCTTCTTTGTTTCCAAAATCTACTTTAGGTTAATGACAACAACAATAATAGATATGTTGGTTGCTAGCTTATGTAAAACATCTTGCAGTAAATGTAAATCTAAAAACTATCTGTGTTTTCATTCTAATATACTATCATAAATTTGAAATGTCGGATAAAATGATTTGTAAATCAGGGTATTTTAAAGGCTGAGAGCTTGTTTCACATTTGTCAAATGTGCTTTAGACTTAATAGGCTAGCTGAGTTCAGTATTTTATTTTCCTGAGTGTAAGGGTTTGCATTTTTTTTAGCAGAATATGCTCACTTTGCACCTAAGAATAAAGTAAATTATTAAATATTTAGAATGGAATGTATACATATAGATATAGATATGCCTATGTGTATATGTATATCTTTCAGTGTGAATGCATATACATGAATATATACACACGTACATATAGACACATATATACATACATATGTAGTGTGTGTATAAACATATGTGTGTAGATAGATATACATATACATATAGATGATATAGAGAGCCTACTTCAAAGTCTAGAAAACCCTGAGTTCATCTTTGCCTCTGACAGAAACTGGCAATATAGCCCTTTAAGGGCAAAGCATTTAATCTTTTAATTCTCTGGCTTACCCTCTAAGACACTAAATAGCAGAAGTTTCAGATTTGCATTCGAAGGTAAGTTTCCTCATAGTGAAACTGCATAGAGAGATGAAATCAAAACTTTGAATGAAAATATTGAGAATCTAGATAGATGTTGCATGTGGTCAAAAAAGTGTCAAAATGATAACATTAGGCACACATGTAACTAAAAAATGAAAGAAGGAATGGCAGGATAAACAAGAAATTAATAGACAATGGCAAAGCAATAGGTGTGATGAACTCTGGCAGGAATGAAAAGTACGAAAAGGAATCTGAATGATTAGAGGAGAAGGAGAAAGAGGGTAAAAACTAAAAGAATCCTAGTGCCACAATCCTAGTGCCACTCAATTTGGCCTCCTTCCATATAATATTCAAATGGATGTTTGTTGCAGACAAATTAGAGTCTTGTTTCTCCTTGGGCCGTTGTTTTCCATTGCATCCAGGAAACACCCTACGATGAGTTCTTGGTGACCACACAGTGGTTTGAAATCTTTGTGTGTGACAAGGGGTATCACTTCATGAGTTCACTCTCTTATCCTCCTCTCCTTACACCCACTAGGTCCTACAACCAACTACGCTTCAACTGCGCCTTCATGTCAGGAAAAGTTTATTGAAAATAAAAATGACAACAACTTTCATTTTTGACATTATTTTAAACCACATGCAACATGTATCTAGATTTTAAATATTTTGCTTCAAAGTTTTGGTTTCATCTATCTATGCCATGGCCATGTGCACAAAGAAGGAATAGGGCTGATAAATAATAATAGCTTATATTTATTTAATCTTTAAGTTATATAAAATGCTTTACATAGATTATCTCATTTGATCTTCATTACTTCCCTGTACTACTATTCTCCCCATTTTACATATGAGGAAACTGAGACTCAGAGAGTTTAAGAGACTCTTCCAGGGTCACATAGCTAAGGAATGTCTGAGAATAGATTCATAGTGAGGTTCTCATGGCCCCAAGTGCAATGATTCTAAGAAGTACTCCGCAAATGCTAGCATGTGTAACAAACATGAATGCATTTTACAGATCCAGGAACCGAGGCTCAGAATATTAAATATTGTATTGTTTAAGACAATTTGCCTTTCAATGCAATTTTCTATGTCAGTAACTCCCAAGGAAAAGAAGCCATAATCTCAAACATAGTTCATTTCTTTCTAATATTTTCAAAGTGACATTCACTATTCATTCATCTTGGTGTTTGTATGATTTGTATCATTGCATGTTTGACTCAGTAACATATCTAGCAATGACTGGCTTTAGAGTGGTTAACTTTAAACATATTTCTTTTGATAATTAAGAGACAAATATTTCCAGAGTTCATATCTACCAGAAAAGGAGAACAAATTATGATTTCATTCCTGTTTCAAATATTTCTTGCCTAGTGACCTGGTCTCTTAAATCAAACCAAGCAATAAGAAAGCATATCATGCTAGCATGAGGTAAACAGTTAAGTGCAAATAGCTTGATTTGTAAACTAAGTAAAGAACTGTATATATGGAGTAGAATGCCAAGGCTTGAGTATTTCAATCTTCACATATTACGATCAGTCCCAAAATTTATGGATTGGTCTATTCCCAACCACATCATTTTTGAAGAGCTAAGGCAGTTCCAATTTTCACTGATAGGGAGGATAATGTAGAGAAGGCAATAATTCAGCAGGCTACCTCTTTATCATCATTATCAAATTGGTGCAATACAAAACTGAAAGAGATAATAGCCCCAGCCTTCCAGTAACTTAAAGCCTAGTAAGACAATATGTATATATATATATATATATATATAAGATATATATATATATATACACACACACACACACACACACATATATATATATATATTTTCAGACAGCTATATATCAGACTTTTAAGATTTTAATTTTGTGTGTAGTCATAGTTTTAAAACAGGCTTGTATGCCTGTAAAGGACCATCTGATATCATATAGTCCGTCCCTTATATTTTGTCTCCGTTAAAAATAAACAACACCTTTGTCTTTGTTCATTTGTCTCTGTTTCATATATGTATACATACATATATACATATGTATATGTATGCACATATATATATATATACTTTTAAGTATATATATATATATACTTTTAAGAACCTTAAGAACTTTCAGATGGCTATGTATGTATGTGTGTGTGTGTATATATATACACACACATATATATATGAGTATGTGGATATAGGTATGCATTTACACACACACACACACATATATATATATATATATGTGTGTGTGTGTGTGTGTGTGTGTATGTGTGTGTGTGTGTGTATGTACACATTAGTAGCTGGCCAGGGCATTTGGAAGTTCTTAAAATTAGGCAATTTTCTGTGTCTCTAACATATGTCCTTATAATCTTAGCATAATTCATACTCTGTTATTAATGCATCTGGAGAATTCCCTGTTATCATATCACTTCAGAGAAGGGTGGTAAATCTCCCTTCATACATTAATTTGTAAGACTAATTCTAGTACCATCTACCAATTCTTTCTTTAAAAAAAATTAGCACCTGGTTTGTACAAGGCAGCTTGCTAGGAACTGTGGAAGATTTGTTGTTGTTCAGTCGTATCCAACTCTTGGTGAACCCATTTAGGGTTTTCTTGGCAAAGATACAAGCATGGTTTTCCATTTCCTTCCTCATCTCATTTTACAGATGAGGAAACTGAAGCAAATAAGTGATTTGCCCAGGGTCACACAGCTAGTAAGTGTCAGAGCTCACATTTGAACTCCGATCTAGCCTGCCTCCAGGCCTGGCACCGTATCCACTAAGCCAGCTAACTATCCCAATGGGAGATGTAAAGATATACACAAAATAGTTGTTGACCTCAAAGTGCTTGGAATTTATTTGGGATGAGGGTGGGAGTGGGTACGATACATATATATTTGCAGCCCTTTCATTTTACAGCTGAAGACAGTTGCCTAAGATTACATAGATCTGAGCTGCTCTAAGTTACACAGCCAGCATTGCAGGCCAGGTCCTCTGACTCCAAATTTAGTACTTTTCTCTTTACCATATTGTCTTTATAATTACTATCTTAGTTTCTCTTTAAGACCATGAGAAACAAATATATAGTTTCACTTTTTTACATTTTCTTGAATTATTCTACTTTATGTATACATAGTGAACTAATATCTTGAGCATGGTTGTACCCAGAGTACCTCTTAGTTGCTGTATGCCATTGATATTCTAATATTATGCCCATTTTTCTATAAAATAATAAAAAAACTATCACTATGTTTTTATGGTATCTGACTTAAATTCAGTTAATTATTTCTAGACTGTTGCCCTCATACAAACAGTGACCTTCTTTGCCTTATTTATCTTTGCTTCATAATGCTAGTGAAGGGCTTTACTTATAGAAGATGTGTAATAAATATTTGTTTAATTAAATTCAGTGTTATAGACATGTATGCTATATGTAATTTCCTGACAATTAGAATTGTTTAAAAGTCAAAGGGGCTACCTCAAAAGATAGTGGGTCCCTTTTCCTTTGATCTATTCAAGCAGGGGCTAGATGACCATTTGAGTGCATTGTAGTGAACATTCCTTTCATGTATGTATTGGATTAGAGAGCTCCTATAGTCCCTTCCAAATATTCAATTCTGTGATTCTGTGACATGTTTTGCAAGCTATTTTTTTTTAATCAAATTACTTTTTAAAAGTAAGATTTTTGGAAATAAAACAACAGTATTCTTGGTAGCAAAGCTAGTGAAATGGTCATGCACAAATTTATGAATATACTATTTCTCAATACATAATCTAGGGATGGATCAATATTCCCCATTGCCTCAAGCAATATGGCCATTTTCCACTTTCCCCTTCCTCCCACAACAATATACTATTCTTATCAGGTTTTGGCAGGAACTCTACACTGTTTTCATTAACCTTCCAAAATTTTTTATATCAAAAGCAGATCCAAAATGGAGCATTTATGCTCAGGGTCAAGTTATCTAGAAATATCTAATAAAAACTTAAGATGGTTCTGTGAGGGTTGAGAATGGCATCGGGAGTTTTTATAATGGCGCTTTATCTGATTCATATCTAATTAGTAATCATAATAAGCTTAACTTCATATATGAAAATATTGCTACATTCCCACTATCAGAAGAGGAAGTACTCTGAGTTGTTATTCCAGTAGTGTTGATGGATTTATCTGCACTATCTTGCTGAGTTCTCCTTGTGACCATAGACACAATATTTTAAGACAGCTATTCAATCTCAGAATTATATAATCTTTTAATAATGAATGAAGCAAAGCCAATCAGCATGTCTAGGGGATTGAAACTAGATGATCTTGGACTTATTAAAACCATGTTTCAAACAATTGGGGTAATCAGTCATAAAGCAGTCTGAACATGTGTAGGTAAAATGGACCTACTGTTGGAGGACCTCTACGTTAAAGAAACATCCTTTGCCACTGCTGCTGACTGTAGCAACCCACCAGCATGAGTAAAAGAAATACTAATGTAGTCTGCAAGAATAAAACATGCTATCTTTTATTACCTAGTTCCTCAAAATATCTAATAGCTACCAAATCTTTTAAATAATATTTCTATATTGTCTACATGCTTGCAAAAGTAAACATTTTATCTTTGCCACCTTTTTCACATAACCAGTCATTGTTCATGGGATACTCACTGAATTCTAATTCAACTCAGTACTATAGAGGAGACATAAAGAAATTGGGATCTTTGTGCATAAAAAGATTGTTTTCTACTTGAGAATATATATTGTTCAAAAAGAGAAGAAAGAGGACTTAGAGAAAAGGTGAATCCAAAATACTTCACTGACATGGAACACTGTCTAATACAGTCTAATTCAAAAGAGTGATCTGTAGGGGACTCTAAATCAGAGAAGCCTTCTTAAAAAAGAATAAGAATTTAGAGCGCTGTTCTGGAGGATTATGAAAAGAAAGAAAAAAATACAAAAGGTAATTTTGTGAATGAAGTTTGCTTGTCTTAACATCTTGGCTGGGAAAACCCATAATTCAGGTCTTAGCCCAAGCCTTTCCACCACCCATGAAGTTCATTGTTATTCAACAAGATAGGTCAAAAAACACAAGGACAGCCTCAAGTACAAATTGAAGCAATTAGCAATTAACTGCTCCACATTCGCCTAGCACACCTTGTGCTTTCCTGCCTCAGTACCTTTATTCATGCTGTTCCTTCACCTTTAGTGCCCTGCCCCAGTCCTATCTCCATCTGTCAAAATCAAACACATCATTCAAGGCCTGTTGCATAATTTTCCTTCTCCTTTAAGTCTTTTTTTTTTCTGATCATCCCAGCTGGAAGTATCTATTCCTCTCCTCTGAAAGAGTGTAAGCTCTATCAGAGCACTTATCATATACTTTTTATTACAGTTATTTGTAAATACATATATATGTATATACACATATGTGTATATATACACATATGCATACATACATACATGCAGAATATATTTAATTTCCTAACCTGGATTTTAAATTTCACAAGGTCAAAAGGCATAGACTTTAGAATGTAAGGGGATTGTAGAGCTCATTCAGTCCAATTAGTTCACTCTATAGTTAGGGATATTGAGATTTAAAATAATGAAATGACTTGTCCAGATTCACACAGTAGAAAGTAGAACTGAAATTTGAGGACAGTTGAGCTCAGAATTATGTGTTAAGTAGTTATTTGCAATATATAGTTCAAATTTATGACATTTAATCAAGGATGGGGTAACATAGTAGAAATTGCTTGATTAGCTATAGTCAGAGGTACTCAAATACTGAACTCAGATACAACAACTGGAAGTAGAAACAAAACAGTCTACACATGTATAGCCAGGGAAGTATTTATGAACAGCTGGGAAACCATTTCTTCAAATGAATTGTACTTAGGAGTGAGGTAAAGAGTATGCTCTAAGGTGTTTTTTAAAATGTTTTTATTTATTACTTTGATTATAGTAGCAACCTCTTGTAGTGACAATTTCACCCCATACTCATGACTAAAAGTGATACCTGCCTTCTAAATTATAGGATCATAGAAGACTTTGAGCAAGAAGGGACCTTGAAATAATCAATTTATACTCCTTATTTTATAGATGAGATAGTGAGTCATGAAGAGATGAAATAGCTTGCATAAGGGCATATAAATAATAAATAGAAATTTGAACTCGGTTTCAAATAAGTAACCAATTCATTGCTCTTTTTACTATGCTGAGATTCTACATATGGGACATTTTATGCCCATTAATATTTCTTCCCATTTGATGCAAACTCTATGGAAGCTATATCTTTGGCCTCTTTAGCAACAAACCTAATTCAACTTATAGAGGCTTCTATAAGAGGCTTCT
The DNA here is from genome assembly GCF_011100635.1 of Trichosurus vulpecula. Classification (NCBI taxonomy): domain Eukaryota; kingdom Metazoa; phylum Chordata; class Mammalia; order Diprotodontia; family Phalangeridae; genus Trichosurus; species Trichosurus vulpecula. The sequence continues at coordinate 332,814,100 of NC_050576.1, read as the reverse complement.
ATAGAGGCTTGAGCACATCAGCTCATTGGAACACAAGACTGAGTGAAAAAAAATGATTGGATTATAAGAAAAAGCAGCCTAGGTGTAAAAGTTCTGGGTAAGGAACTTCATCCTGAAACAGGATGTATTCAGGAGTGTTCTTTCAACAGCAAAGCATATTTTCCCATTCCCCTCTCCCTTTCCCTTTTTGGTATAAATAGCTTATATCGAAATTGACTGAATTATCTGACATTGGTCTTAGAAGGTCTTTAAGGAAATAATTTTTAATATAAAATATTAACTGTAATTAGATTCATACAATCACAATATATTTGTCAGATAACAAGTTAAATATAATATTGAATCTTTGCTTGTTGCAGAAAGATCTGAATTAATATAATCCTTTCATTACTAAATAGACCTTGAATCCTTCTGGGAGTATTCATCCATTTTCATGATGGTTTTTAAATGCTGAAGTTTATTTAAAGATCTCTTGATAGCTTCTGATCATTTCTCACAGGTAAAACAACAGAGCAAGGTTAAGGAACCTAAGGTATACTAATAGATCAACCTAAAAATTGGAGATGACCTATAACTAACTGATAGGTTTAAACCACCTAATTTAGACTCTTGCCATCCTGCTTTCATAAAACTAGAAAGCAAGCTGTCTATTTTTTTAAACAACAAAATCTACAAGAATCAGAAGCTTAGCAAAGAAATTGTAATAGATTTAGAACAAAAGGGACCTAGGAAGTCATCCAGCACAAAACATTACTTTTCCAAATGAGGAAACTGAGGCCTAGGCATATAACGTGGCTTGCCAAGTCACATAGGTTTAGAGCTAGAATTTGAACCTGCACCACTTTTTTCTAGAGATTTATAAACCTCTTTGTACTAGTTCAAAATTAGTGCTTCTATAATTATATGTACATGTACATATCATGTGTACTCCTCTTCAGATTTAGGATGGACTAGATGATCTTTGAGATCCCTTCTAGCTCTGCGATTCTTTGACTCATTTGTCTAGTTAAGATTGTGCACCTTACATAGAGAATTTTTGTTGATGGCCTCTTTGATAGCTATGAGTGATACACACTTGTAATTTTTAAAAGATCTGATTGTAGATTTTTTGCACTTGAATCATTCATTCATTTAATTCATTCATTTCTCTCTCTCTCTCTCTCTCTCTCTCTCTCTCTCTCTCTCTCTCTCTCTCTCTGTTTCTCTCTCTCTGTTTCTCTCTCTTTGTCTCTCTTCTCCTCTTACATGCAGAGCACTGTGCTAGGTATTTGTCATGGTGATGCTGGTGGTAGTGAAAATATAAAGAGGATTGAAATAATGATTTGGGGTGGCTTTAATTATAGTGTTAATAAAGTTAAAGCTATGAATTCCATAGAGCTTCTTGCCATCAAGAGACTGAAAATCTAGCAAGGCAGATAATAAATATGGTTGGATTGGTTGACTTCTGAGATCCTGTTCAAGCTGTAAAATCTTATGATACCAGAATTTATGATGTGACAAGTATAATGCAGACTAGAATATTCTACAAGTGTAATCCTATAGGTCACTGTTAGATTTGTGTCTGATGAAAAAAATGAAAAGTTTCAAGTAATCCAAGTTCATAGTAATTTTGTTCTTGGAAGTATAATTATGAAACATATGAATGGCTTATAATAATGTCTCCAGTTAGAGAGTGGACTGGGAGAGGAAGGGTTGTTATCCTAGCCCTCTACTGGGAAGGGTCACTTTCTCCTACATTGATCCCAGAGCTGTCCTGAGCTTCAAAATAATAGGACACAAGGAAATGCAGACAGGGCCAACCACAAGTGTTTATGAAAAACAATGATAGATCAGCCAGATCCAATCTGTAATGGAATAAAATGTCCTGATTAGTAATTGGTTTCCATCAAACCTATCTGAAATAAGAAAAGGGCTAGGAGGTGAGGTAAAGAGCCCAGTTCCTCCATTCAATTCTTTTAGCACTCCAGCTACCTGAATGAGTACCTTTAATTTACTCCTAGTTCTTCTCCTTCTCCCTATGCTCTTCCACCTCCTACTTCTTCTCCTGCTACTTCTACTCTTAACACAATCGAACACCTCCCACTTCTTTAAGTTTCACTTTTTGTGGTTTCACTTGAAGGCATTGGTTTGAGGAAAGGAATTGTAGATGACCTTATCACCATCCACTGTGGTCACTCTGCTTCCCCATGTGTCAGGGGACACCACTCTACTCCCTTCTTCTCTTTCTCCCAAGATCCTCCCAAATTCCTATTATAGGTGGCAAAAAAACTTCCCAGTCCTGATATCATTAGCTTCCTCTCTTACTTGGCTGGGAAGGAATACAACATTTAAGGTCTTTTTTGGCAAACCCAATTGAGCTTTGCCAGAAGGCTATTATACAACCAGAATTAAGACACAAATTCCTATACAAGGTCTGTAGAAGAAAATACCATTAACTGGGATCTTTACGGAATGCTTCATTGAGGAGGCAGCTTTTGAGCTAGGTTTTGAAGGATGAGTAGGACTTCACCAAACACATACAGAGGAAGAGCAATTCGGGTATAGGGACAACATAAGCAGAAGTCTGAGCATAGGGCAGCAGTGAGTGGAGAACGGTTTAGTTTGGTAAGAGAATAAAACACTTTGGTAAGAGAGATGGTAACAGTGTGAGATAAGGTGAAAAAAAGGAGGAGGTTGTGCAGATTTCTAAATGCTAGATAGAATTAGTTAGACTTTCTTCAGGGGTCAATAGAGTATCACAGAAATATTTTGAGCACATGGGTAGTACAATTTTTTTTATTAGGATGATTTACCTAACAATAGAGTGAATGATCAAATGGAGGGAAAAGAGTATGGGGATAGAAGAGGAGACTATGGCAAAAATATAGTTTAGAGGGTTTGATGAGGTCCTGTATCACTGTGGTAGAAATAGAAATAGAGAAAAATGTGACAGGATTTGCTATTTTACAAGATGTGGGGAATAAGGAAGAAAGGAGAATAAAATATAATATCATGAATGGTTGAACAATTGAAGGACATTGGGAAGGCAGGAGAACAGTCATCATGTCAAAAATTAAAAAGACCACCACCACACATTTTGTTTGATTCATGGAAGTCATATATTTTGGGTTTAAATTTAATCAGTAATTTTCATTAGTCCATAACTCACATTTCTTAGCTGAATAGGAACTAATACCCCCCAGCAGGGAAATTCATTAATTATGGCCCTATTTATAGTTCTGTCGTTAATAATAATCATTTGTTATTTTAATGCCTTGACTAGAAGTGTTAGTGTGTGAAAACATTATTGTGGAATTCCTAATACTTGTGAAATTCACATCTCTATATGAAAATGAATCATTTAAATATTATATGCACACACTTACCAGCACTAAAGACTAATGAAGGTAGAAGAACTTGACTCTAAGGAAGGTTTACTACTGACTGTACCTCTTTGTTAACAAGTCCATATTAAATTGATTTGCAAATTGATCTTCACTACTGTACACTGTGCTTGGTCTTTCATTGAGACATATAAGGTATGTCATACATGTAAACAAATCTAAAAAATAAGTTTTTATTGGGTGTCTATTATGTACAGAGTGAGGTTAAATATTGTAAGAGATATAGAAAAAAAGTGAAGAATTTTGCTCTCAAAGAACTTACAGTTTAATTGAGGAGACAAGATCAGCTATAGAAAATTAATAGAACAAAGTAGAAGATAATAATTACCTCAGCCTGTGATAATGACTCGAAGTGTACCGAGTTCGGAGAAAGGAGAGATTAGTGTGCACTAGAGTAGTCTAGGAATGTTCCGTGAATGATCTTTACAGGAGAGTATTGGTGGTGGTTGTAATTATAACTCACAATTATATTACCCTAATCATTTTCCTTCTAACAACCCTGTGAGATAGGAACCATAACAACTGGGCTTTGAGTCAGAGAGTAATGATAATGACAATAACAATATAATTATAACATATATTATATGGTTATATATGATATATCTCATCATATATATTATATAGAAATATAACGATAACTATTATTTCATCATTATTATGGCTTTCGTATAACACTTTAAGCTTTGCAAAGCACCGTATATAATGTACGTGTACATACACACATTAGATGTTCAGAACAACTGGGTGGGATAGGATATATTATTGTCCCTATTTTCTATAGGAGGAAAATGAACCTAATTTAAGTCAAATGACTTGCCTGTCAGGTTATACAGCTAGCAAGTGTCTGTGGCAAGATCTGAACTCCAGGCATTCTTTCTCAGTCCAATCCAGGGCTCTGCCGATAGCCACCCCTGCTCTGCTCTTTATTACTTGTCTGATATTAGGTGAGTCACTTAATTTTTCTTGGTTTCAGCTTCCATTTCAGTAAAATGAGTTGGATTTACTAGGTCATCTCTATATTGCCCTATAGTTCTGCATCTACAAACCTTTGGTGGTGGAGGATAAGGAAGGGCTCTATTGGGGATCCTAGCAATGACAATAAATAGCACTTGTTATTTAGATAGAAAGTTTAAGAAATGTATATTGCTTTACATATGTGATCTCATTTGACCTGCCCTTGAAAGGTAGAGGAAGAGTTTACCTTTTATGTCACAGGAAACGGTGGGGCCGGGGTGGGGGATTACAGGTGTTAGAGCAGGAGAATGACCTGATAGAAACAGAGCTTTAATAAAACATTCTGACAATAGTATCCTGGATTGATCAGAGCAGGGAAACTCTTATAGCTTCATCTGATTAAAAAAATATGAGAAAATAGGTATTCAAAATAATCTTAAACTAAAATTATAATATGTTTTAAATGAGTAGACATAATTTTGTTGCATGTGATTTTGAAGTAGGAACAGTGAGAAAAGAAGGTCAGTAAATTGTGCCCCAGTACTGATTGGTTCGGCCTGGTGTCATAACATTGACTTTGCCTTCAAAACCTCTATCATATCTACTTTAAGTGACTGAGACAGGTTAACACCAATATCTTTCTAAAGATACCGAAAGATGTAAGGTCCTAAAGATACCACAATAGAAGCTCCTTCCATTGCTAAGAAGAGAAGCCTTTAACTTGATTCTTAACCACATCAGACTATTTCTTTGGAGATTCTAGAAAATATTTCCAGACATTTAGAAAGAGGTCTGGTTTCAGACAGAAGCTTCTGTGGCCTGGAGGACTTAGAGCAAGAAGAGAAAAAATAAAAATAAAATAAAATGTACGACTTACGCTGCACTCATTTACCTGGAGAAAACATCGGAAAGAGGCACACACACACAGACGCGCGCGAACACACACACACACACGCCTGAAGGTTTAAAACAGGGGAGAAAATAAACACTAATATTAATTTTATATTGCTGCTTCTTGTTAGAAGTGAGCTCAGACGTGGTCAAGACTCTAAGATTATGCACAAATTAGAGGAACCTAAGTGGTGACAAGAACAATGTTTTGCATATAGTTGGTACGAAAATTTTAACCAATTGAAATAAAATAGACTTCACTACTGGTCAAATATAATTCATGAAATGGCTTTTGCTAATCTCAATGAGTGCAGTTATAATTTACAAAAATAGGAAAAATTTAGGAGCCTAATTGGATTTAGAAAAATTTTAGAAAGGGGATATCTATCTTAAAAGTAACTTCAACTCAATAAGCATTTATCAAGCTCACTAAAAAACAAACAAACAAACAGAAATTTGTATTTTCTGGTCAACATGAGTCCACATTCTGGATTCTAAAAACCATCCTTAAATTAAGCTAATAGGGTAGCTCCCCCAAAAACTGATATTATGACAACTGGTAAGCCACATATCTCCATGTCAGTAAACTCTTTACTGAACATCAAATGAGCTCTTCAGGAGAAAAAGGGGATCTAATTTAAAACTATGGAAATAACTTCTTATTTATTCTTGAAAGATCATTGCTATTTATTTTTTTTTGAGACTGGGTCTTCCTGTCTCATCCAGAATGTAAGAACAATGGCTATTCACCAGCCCAGTCCCACTACACATCTCCTGACCTACTCCATTTCTGATCTGATCGTTTACTGCTCCATAGACAGTCCAAGTGATGACCACCACTCCTAGGTATTCTTCTTACTGGTATGAGACAGTGCAGCTACCTGATCAGCTTTACCCTTAATGAAACTTAGAACTGCCAAGTTCAAGCAACAAGGACTGCAGGTCTACACCACCACTCTTGACAGATCATTAGTTTATGATACCAGTTATTTCACACAATTGGTTTGACATAATTGATTGTACATCTTCAGGGAAAAAAAAAATTAAACCAAGAAGCTGTCTTTAAAAAAAATCTTTTGGTATCTTTACAATGATTTTTGTGTTAACCAGTCTCAGTCACTTAAAGTAGATATGATACCAGTTTTGAAGGCAAAGTTAATGTTATGACACTATACTGAACCAATCAGTACTGGGAAACAAAATGATAACTCCTATCCTTAAAATTAAAAAAAATAGCATTAGAATCATTTAATTATCAACACTTGGATTTCTTCTGTCCAAATGATCAAAGCATTTAAAGTTAGTAGACCTCTGCCTTCCAAGTACAAAATTCTCCTGCCTTTCTTATTAGTAGCATTGCCTAATAGGCATTATTTTAAAAAGTAAAATATTGTTGGCAAGTACATATTTGTGATATTAATTTGAACTTTATTTTTTGCCTGTACTTTGGATAATGCTAATACCAGCCTTCTGAGAGTAGACATAGCTAAACACATGAAATTTGCTCTGGCAGGCAGGTGGAAAGAATGACTTAATAGATTTGCTCAATTGCCTGTCCCTGGAGCACAATTCTCATCTGACCTATGTTACATAGGATGAGCATCTGACCCATGTGGTTTAGTAGTGCTAAGAGATGAAGGCATCTTGACAATATATAAGATAAATCATATGCTGTGAAGAATAGGAACATGTTTATTAATAGTCTACTGATGTCTAATTAATATATTTAACAGATCATTATGGAGGAGGTTCAGGGGTTTTTATTTTTCTACTTTTTATACACCACCAGCTTAGAGGATAAGAACACCATTTTAAGGGGTCAGCTGACCAAATATTTAATGCATTCCTGACATTCTTATTAGGCAATGTGTGAATTAGAATGTCCTTGATAAGCTTATATTCTCCATAAAAGATATTAGGAACACTTACAAATAGGATATTAAAAATTAGAGGAAATTATGGGGGAATGGGACTGACTATAAACAAATTAAAGAAGTAGATGTATACATTGACTGCTATTCAAAATAACAATGTATAAATATATGTAAACATATATATTTATAATTTATAAAACAAATAAATATATAAAATAAAATAACCCAATAACATTCATAATATGCAGATATTAGAGGAAAGCAATTGAAAATAGCATTTTCTGATGTCTGAGGACATTAATACTAGTACTTCAGATTTGTTTTAACTGGGGAAAAAACTGTAATCAACTAACTGTTTTATATATTTCTTTTTATTTTTGCCTATGTTATAGTAAATAATTGGGTATTTTTCTCCTATCAAATGACTGATTATAGATTTGGCAGGTTTAAAAAAAATTTCTACATCAGGTAGGCACAGCTCTGATAGTCTCAGGAGGTCCTATCCATTTCTATGAATTGATGATTATGTGTAATGTTATTATGGTTTAATTTGGAAAACATCAAAGGATATGTCACATTTTATTTATTTCATGTGATGTTGGAATATGAATGCTGGATTTGAAGTCAGAGGACAAGAGTTTTCATTTTGTCTATGCCTAGGACTAATACTTTAACCTTGAGTATGTCATTCACCTTTCCGGCCCAAAATTTCCTCATCTTTAAAAAATGATGGTTTTGGACTAGGTGACCTCTATGTTCCCTTTTAGCTGCAAATCATGACAGTATGCAAGAATATCATTGCATTTGTTCACTGAGTATACTTTTCCCCCAGATATTTTAGTGTTCAAATGGAAAGAGGGGGTAGGATTAAGAGGGCACATTGTTCCTGTTATCCGTTACTATAGTTAGAAATGAACTGAAAGAAATCAACCAACATAGCCAGAGGAGCAATGTATCCCTTAACTTAAGAAAAAATGATTAGAGCAGTTGAAGAGGTAGAGAAATGCCTTTAAACACTTTTCCTTTTACTGTCAGCAAATAGAATCTGACAAAATCTCATAGATTCATCAAATGTCAGCTCTGGGCGCAATCTTAAGAACTTATGATCTAGCTTACCTCTTCATTTTCCTCTTCGTAGCTACTCTTAGAAAACATAGGGCTTGCTTCTCCTAGCTAGTCTTCCTTGATAAAACTTGAAGGATCTGTAATTTCTAAGTGGGAGTACTGCTTCAACTTACACAACTTCTGGATAATAATCCCAACTTCATATAATGTCCTATATTGCCTAAGAGTTTGACTGTGTCAGAAAATCTATCACCCTGTGGCCACCCTGTGAATGGAATTCTCTAACTTTTAGGTAGGTTGATCTGTAGATAACAGACTCAGAGTCTTACTAACTGGGACTTAACGTTCTTCCAGCTTGTAAGATTTGCTAGAACAAGTGTTCTATGGGCAGAGTCACTTCCTTGCTACACTTAAATGCTGGAGTTAAGCTAACTTACTTGTACAACAGTCGGTTCTCCTGTAACAACAATGCTGCTTGCCGCTACCGTGGCTGTGTAAGACCAGTAACACCACCACACAGGAGGGCTACTAGCACAGGTTTTTTGATCTGCTTTTCTAAGGAAAGAAACTTTAAGGAGTTAACAATCTTATTTTAATTATACATACATGTATCATACACTTAGTTCAGGGGAAAAGTCTGTACCCTAAACCTCAGAGAAAACACAAACAGAAATTACAAGTGGAAATAATATAAACAGAGCAAAATAGCACAAAGCAACAGACGGGCTTCTAGCCATCTGAGCAAGACATTACATACATAGTTACTAGAGAAAAAAGCACCAACATCTGGGTTTTTCAAAGCCTAGGGGCTCCTTAGTGGCTACCCAGAATCTCATTTGGTCAAATCACACAACACTCTTCCAGTGAGTGAGCCTCAAGCAAAACGCTAACGTCAGAGTGTGTGTATATGTATATATATATATATGTGTGTGTGTGTGTGTGTGTGTGTGTGTATATATATGTATATATATATTTCTTTAGGGTCAGGGTCCAAAACAAGACAGCAAAACGTCCCGCTTTACTTGCCATTGCATCTCCACAGAAGATATTAATACAGAAGAAAAAGAGGAATTTGGAGAGGAAGATTTAAGCCTAGGTATCATATAACCATAAAACATTAGAGATGGAGATGGAAGGGAACTTAGAGCTCTGTTAATATATTATACTGATGAGGAAATTGGGGCTTAGAAAGGCAGAAAGATTATTTTTCTTAGGCTAAATATGGGATTGGACAGCTAGGTGACACAGTGGATAGAGCACCAGCCATTGGGTCAGGAGGATCTGAGTTTAAGTCAACCTCAAACAGTTACTAGCTGTGTGACTGAGCAAGTCACTTATCTCTGTTTGCCTCAGTTCCTCATCTGTAAAATGAACTGGAAAAGGAAATGGCAAACCACTCTAATATCTTGCCAAAAGAATCCCAAATGTGGTTATGGAGAGGTGGATACCACTGAAATAATTCAAGAACAACAGCAAAATATGGGTTTAAGGGCTGAATGATTAGATTCTGTATTAACAAAGCATGGAGTAGAGGGTGAGAAGTTGACCTCCGAGCCAGGAAGATAAAATTTAAATCCTACCTTTGATACACACCAGTAAAGGCCCATAACTTCTCAATGCTCTACAAAACTCATTAAGGTCATAATTTGCATTAAGAGAGGGAATTTCCTTATTTAAGAATTCTCTGTATGAATGAGGCAAACCATACCAGGTATTTCCCTCAGTACTCAATGACATTCCAGGACTATCATTTAGTCCTAATCTTGTTGCTGCCTTGACTTGACCTGAAAGCTAGGTCTTCCTTTTCTCAGCTCGTTGAAAAGCTAGTACCTGCCATCTCTACTCTATATCCACTTTCCCATCCCTTGCCAGATGAATAGTTTCCTTCTACATTTTGTGACTTTTTTTCCTGCCCCAATTCTGTAGATAGGGAATTAAGTTTAGATTATAAGGAAAATACTGAAGAAATTAAAGTGAAGTTGAAGAATATTAAGAAGCTTAGTAAATCTTATTTTCTTCCCTACTTTAAAAAATGCTTCTTAAGTTTTTTTAAGGTGAGAGATTCCTAATTCATATCATTTGCAACTGTTGTCTTTGATTCAGATTTTAGATTACACTTTTTTTAAGGAAATTATTTTAAAGATATTCTAATCAACATTTATTCTCTACAAAAAAGAAAACCCTCATATCATATATGCATAGTCAAATAAAACAAATTCCCACATTCTCTTCATCTAAAAGTATTCCATTCTTCATTCTGAATCCATCATCTCTCCGTCAGGAGTTTGGTACTGTGGAATTATGGTTGGAATTGCCTTGATCAAAGTTTTTAAGTTGTTCTAAGTAATTTGTCTTTACAATATTTTTTATTGTATGAATTGTTCTGGTTCTTCTCACTTCACTCTGTTATCAGTTCATACAAAACTTCCCAGGTTTCTCTGAACTCATCTGTATATGAAAGTGATAAAGAGAATGTAGTGATACATTTTGACTGTGTATCCCTGGGCAAGTCACTTAAATTTTCCTTGGTCCTGGTAATTCTTTGAGAATTTTAGGTAGTAGAGGAGTTGCTGGTTTGCATTGGTAGAAGAATTTCCATACTCATACAATTTCCCTAAAACCATGAAAATCTAATTAATTCAATTCAATTAATGGTACTGGTGGGTGTGGGTAGAAGAAGGGAGTATAAAATAGGGGAGTTGTGGGAGTACAAATAAAAAAGCAACCTATTAGGGAGAAAACCTAGAGAGAAGGACTGGGGGCAATAGGAACTTAGAACTCGGTGTAGAATATCATTGAGTGTCCTAAATGTAAAATTTAACACTTTTTTAGGCAGGGGATTCTCCCTTCCTTTAGTGAGGATGATTTAGCATTTTAAAAACTGAGCTCTGTCTAGTGTCTAAAGTATAAACAAATATACAATCATAAGTTGTGCTTCAGTCTATACTGTCCAGTAAAACAATCTTTGCTTTTAGGAGAATACTTGTCCTTTGGTTGGTTTTGTAAGAATACTATGATTATTTGGGTATTCTGGAGTTAGCAATGGATAGCTAAGCTTGGAGAATTTTCTCTACTCACTACAGCCTGAGGCCTGGGTCACAAATATTTTTATGCAAGATGGACTAGACATTATTAATAAAAGGATTTGTTCTGTGGAGTTTGGATTCAATCAAAGAGCCATACTTGAGGAATTAGAGAGCCATATGTGGCCTTGAGGCCACAGATTGCCTACCCCTGGACTAGAGAATGGGAAGACCAGAAGGTAGATGAAAGTGGGCGAAGATCATTTGGGCAGCAAATATAATTATAATCATTATTCTAATAATTATTATTTAATCAGTTATTTTGTTTGATTTTTTAAAATAAACCTTCCCTTTAAAAGTTGCTGATTGTAAACACGAAAGTATGAATGAATGTTTTTGAAGCAAGCAAAGCTTATAATAATCTACTGATACTGCAAATTTATTAGTAATTTTAAGTTCTCTTTAGTCTTCAACAATGGCCCTTCCAGGCTATCATAGAGACCAATACTGTCATTGCAAGATCAGAACCAGTCTTGTAAGAAGAGAAATATAATATTGGCAGACCTTCCAAAAATTCCCCAAACAAAACCCTTTTATTATTCTCTTTAAAAATAATTTCACAAAAAAAGAGAATGGTGATAAGAACCGAGTCCTGACGACTTGGTAAGGAGCAAACTAGAGAGACTTATCAGCTATTAAGGTTCTCATGAGGACTCAACTTAGCTAAAACTTACAAATTTGTTTTTGGTATCCTGCCTGCCTCTACTCTGTAAATCATTTTCTCAATACTTAATGTCTCTCCTTTCTCTTTAGATGTTTATTCTTAATCTATTTTAAGGTGAGGAAGAGGGAGGAATTGGGGGTTATCACAACTTGAGTTGCTTTAAAATAGTACTTTTAATTTTTTTTAAAAAACCCTCTCATTTTGGTTTTTGATAATTTTTCTTAACATTTAATGTCAATGGCAAAGATTCTCTTATAAATGAGAGCCCTCAAAATTTTTAACTTATTTTGAATTTTGCCAGTTTACATGTCTACAATAGTTGTGAACTATTAATTTATTTAACTGACTACATTTTTTATCTTTTCTTACAATAAAAAAGCAAACCAATCGATTCTGCCATATTGACTACAGAAGCCTAGTACCTCATTTCAGCATTGGCAGAACTCTTCTCATTTAAAGATATTAGGAGTCCCCACATACAGAGATGAGGTTTTCATTAATTCAGGGGCTGGGATGATCTAAATAGCCTTTATGAAATATTCATTAATATCTCACCTTTTTTGAAAGATCTGTAATTTCACATCCCTCTGTTTACACAGGTGGACAGATTGCACCCTGAATAAATTTCAAACTTCTTGGTGTCTAATTAGTGTCCCTTCATTATCAGATCCCTACCTACCTTTTTGATTTATCTCCCACTACACCTCATCACACATCATTTGACAAAGCCATGGTAGACTCATCCTGTTCCCCCCAAAACAGATGCTTTCTCACCTTCATGCTTTTTCTCACTTTATTCTTTTGCTTCTGAAAATGTCCTCTTCCCCTCCTCCGGTATCCCCTACAAACACATACTCGGTCACATTTGAGCCTATCTAAATATCAACAATTCTTTAAGATCTATCTCAAATGACAAAATTTATATTGTCTTCCCTAGCCTTCCCTCACTCCCCAAAATCATCTCTCCTCCTTAGAACTCTCATAGAATTTTATTTCTACCATGCTGATTACAAGATCACATTTTTTCTTATTATAGTGATTTGAACCTATGCATTATCTCTTCTTCCTAGCCTATAATCTACTTGAGGGCAGATACCATTCTCATTCATTTTTGTGTTCTCCACCCTAAATAGGCATACCTAGTGCATAGTAGACATTCAACAAATATCTCTTAAGTAAATAAATGTGTTTTGAGTAAATGAGGAGGCATAAGTGCCTACTACTTCAGTAGAGAAATAGATGAGCCTCATTTATAGAGGACATCTTTGGCAGGGTTTTGAAAGTCAGAGTTTGGCAGAAAGTGGAAGAAAGACATTTCAGATGTGAATGGAATGTCTCAGAATCAGAATAAGTGTGTGTGTGTGGGGGGGGGGGGGTCACATATCAATAAGCAGGTAGTACTCATCTCTGAGAAGAAATCAACTCTTAATACTATATTAATGATTTCATTCTGGCAAGGGGTAGTTGGGAAAAGTCATCTCAGCCCTGTAGAATTTTTCTTAGGTTGTTCTGCTATGAGCATGTAAAGGACAAGCAATACTAAAGCATGAAGCCCTCCTTTTTTTATCCTCAGGACAGATGTAAGATGCTATTCTGACAGTTTTTCAATGATGTCCTACAAATAATCCTAAGCCCTTTCCAATTTAATACAGTATATTAAAAGTAAGGCGACCTAGTGAGATTTTCACTTAAATAGAATAAGGGTTAAATGATAACTTGACTTATCTTTTAAATGACAAAAAATAAAGAAATTGCAAGACCTTTTCACACATTAGATATGTATTGTCATTTATCATCTAGATATCAGGCTAGCAGTGCGAAGTAATAAAACATATCATCGAAAAATGTGCTATAGGTCTGAATCACTCTTTCATTCCACCTCCCAGCTAACTGTAGTATTAAATCAAACAAGCAGAACATTTCCTTAGGCAGCCATTGCCTTTTAATTTCCTGAAGAACCTTAAAATATCATTCATTACAAGTACTACACATATTTGGTTTTTAAAAGTCTCATAAATCAATAGCAGGCTGACTGTAATAATTATTACAAGTTAGTGCATAATTTTCGTGCTGAAGGCTGCATGCAGAACTTTAGCATATGCAAACGAGGCAATTCAAACTGTGTATAGATATTAATATGAAGAAGCAGGTAACGAGGTGCAGGCTATGAATTATGCATCAAGAGTGGCTGATCTTCAATGAGGAAAATGAATTCAGCATGTAATCTAATTAGCGATGGAAGTCTATTACATCTAACTGCAAAAGCAACCGTCCTTGAAACAAATTTATTTACAGTCCATGTTACCACTTGAAACAACTTTGAAATGATGTGTAAGACAACAGCTTAATTGTAAAAATTTTTTTGTTTGTTTCAGTTCTAGACCTGGAAGGCCTCCTAAGAGGACTCAAAGTGTCACCTCCCCAGAGAATTCTCATATCATGCCACATTCTGTTCCTGGCCTAATGTCTCCTGGAATGATACCACCAACAGGTAAGATCACTTAAAGGTTTTAAAAATTAAAAATTAGAAGCACATATGTATGGTATTATATTTATATATGAACATACATATGCATGTGCATATACATAATAATGCAGTTGAACCATTATTTAATCCCATTTAAGATACTAATTGACTTGATATGAAATTATCTAGAATGGATCAGAACAGAAAAAAATATATATATATATACTTTTTTTTCATTTTGAGGGATCACAAGTCAAGCAACTATACATTGAAAGTCATCTTGCTCTCTCTCTCAGACTATAATGTGAAAGAATTCACAAAATCGAGATCACCCAAAAAATGTATTGAGAAATAAAAAGAAAAGTCTGCTTCAATTTCCCTCAATATGAGAAGTGTTAATGTGCTAGTATATAAGGAAAAAAGTAATTTCTAAGATAACCAAGGTCCAAATCATACGGAGCTTTTAAAGTACATTTAATAATGTTTAAATTAGCATATTTGAAACCATTTGTTCATATGATGGATATTGAATTAATATTTCTCAATAAAAACACCCTAAGTACCTAATATTAGATAATTTGAATTCCCATGGAAATTTGCATTACACTCCCAATTTTACAGGTGAGAAATTGAAGCATGGAAAAGTGAAGTCACTTCTTGAAAGTGACTCAAGAATTTGCTTTGAGGTGTTGCATCAAAGCACATTTGTCCATTTCTTACCTATTTCTCGAACTGCTGAATTGTACTGCCTTTTTGTTTGTGTACTCATTTAGCATTGTCTATTTTTACAAAAATCTAAATTCTGAATGTGGAAGGCACAGACAGTTTTATGTAAAGGTTTATCACTTTGTTAATCTCTGCAATCACTGAAACTAAGTCTGTTTCATCTTTTTCTACTTTTGGTTTAAAAATACAAATAGAGAGAATGAATGTGTAGGATTCATTCCAACATGGTTAGTTCAACAGTGACTGCACTGGTGTTATAGGAATAGTTTCTTCTCAACTATCACCATCCCAGTACCAACTTCAGTGGCCATAAATAGCAGAGATGTGTTCAGTGTCCCAGTTAAGAGAGAGCATATTACATGATTACCCTTGATTTTACACTTAATGGGTTGTGGATTTGATCATACTGGAAAGGAGGGCTCAGCAGTTTTGACTACTCCCTAAAGAATTATTGGCTGGAGAAAGGGAGGATTCCTTTTTAATGAAATAAAATGACAGTAGTAGATATTATCTACTACTTTACCCATAATCATTAGTTATCCCTGGAGTGGAAATGTTAAATATGTGCTAAACCATGCTGGACTAGCCAAATGCTAATGTCTGATGATACCTCTAGATCAGAGGTTTTTAACCCAGGGTCCATGTTTTCATTTTAATAGATATATATCAATAGATAGATAACTATTTCAGGATAATTGGTTTCTTTTGCAATATCATGCATTTTTATACATTTAAAACATTATTCTTTGAAGGAGTCCTTAGAAGGGTTTTACCAGACTACCAAAAGAGTCTATGACACACAAAAAGTTAAGAAACCTGGTATTAGAAATACTACAAGAGTTTAAAATAGGTATAAAAGAATTCTATCATAGGTTTCAAAGTTTTAATAAAGATAATGGTGGAAAATATTCCATGAGGAATCTCTGAGTTGGAGGATTACAGTAAGGCCTCTTTTACCCACTTTGGTAAATAATGCAATTTCACAAAAATGAATTTCTTTGATAACTTAAACATCCCCTAAAACATTCCTGCTTTGATGCTCAAAAGGATCCTTAGTTTTATCAATATGAGTACTCTTTCTTTTGCAGATAATAAGTTTTAGTAGACAATTTTCATTACTTGTGGCTACTGATGATAATCATGATAACAATAACAGTAGTAGTAGAAGTAGTAGTAGTAGTAGTAGTAGTAGTAGTAGTATCTGTTATCTAACCTTCTGGCCTTTTCATATTTAGTTAGTCTGTTCCTTAGATTATAGACACTTTCCATTTTGGGGCCTTTATTCAAAGCCATTTTAGCTTGGGGTCAACCTACCAGCCATTTGTTGGATTGCTATTGCTTTCAAGAAGCCAGGTTTACTTCAACTCTGAGGCCTTGAAGAAAAACTTAATTGGAGGTAAAGCAGCAAAACATCTTAAAATAAATTCTAGCTTCCATGTAAATCATCCTGGATCGTATTAGGGACTTTTTATTTTTGGTCTGGACCTTTGTTTTGTTTTTTTTTTTTTCTTTGTGAGCCCTTGGAACAGTAAACTTAGAATTAAGGGATCTGAATTTTCTTCCTGCCTTTGCCACCATGCTACCTATGTGACTTTGGGCAAGTCGCTTATCCTTTATGGGTCCCTCATCCATAAAATTAGTAGATTAGACCAAATGACTGAGATTCTTGATAGTTCTTGATCAGAGGTGGGGAACCTGCAGCCTCAAGGTCACATGTTGTCCTTTTGGTGGTCAAATGCAGCCCTTTAACTGAATCCAAACTTCACAGAACAAATCATCTTAACAGATAGATTAGTTCTGTCTGAGTCTGAGTCTGATTAGACTCAGTCTAAAGGTTGCACCCAAGGACCTAGAAGGCCACATGTGGCCTTGAGGCTGTAGGTTCCCCACCCCTGTATTTAGATCTATAATTCTTTCATTGGAGAAAATGGATGATTCACCTATTTCTTACAGTCTTAGACAACTGTCCAAGTTGCTTGGGGGAAGTGAAAGGTTAAATGACCTTCTCATGATCATAAAGCCATTATGCTTTAGAAGCAGGACTGGTACTTAGGCCTTCTTGAATCCAAGGACCAACTGTCCAGCCTCTGAATTGTTATGTCTTTAATTATTTACCTACCTGTGTGTTTTAATAAATGGAGGATGCTGAATATAATTTAAAATTTCTTGACCCATTGTCATTAGCATGGAGATCCATTTTTGTGCTTTTAAAATATATAGTCATGTGTATTCAGTATTCTTACTCAATATCAGGCTGTCAACTCTCAATTCTGCTGTTTTGCCCCACCTCCTTCCAATTCTTATGGGACAAAAAAGTTAAATGGCCAAATTCAAGAATTTTCTATTCAAATGGAATTTGAAAATATATCACTGAGTGTCTAATTCAACTGAAAATACCAGAGACAAAAGAGGTAAAGTGGCTTGTCCATGGTGGCAGAGCTAGTCAAATACTGGTGTCCTCTGACTGTAAATCCCATACTTTTTTCTTTATCCCAGGCTGTCCAAGTAAAGCCTTAAAGAGTACACTAAGAAACTTTAGTTACTGTAGTGGCTTTGTGACAGCTAATTTAGCAGGATAAAGAAGACCATAGGCCTTTTTCAATTACTTTGGGGTTTGGGGTATGTTCCAGTGGATTGAGGTTGTTGGAAGTCTTGCCACTGGCTAAGTGGCATGTTATCGTAATTCAATCCAGATTTTCCCAGGGCATAGGTTACTCTCTCATTGTGGTTAAACTCTCTAGAAGCTGAATGAACTCTTCAAGTCCACTAAGGTACTAATTAGTTACTACTGCAGTGAATTAAATAGCAACGTAGAATAGTGTACTACCTGGAGATGTCCTTAATGCTCCCAAAGGAAACTAAGTCAATCCCCAGAGAGTGTCATCTTACATAGTGGTAGAATGTGACTCACAGCTCCCTACGTGTTTAGAGCTTTAAATGGACTTTAATTTCAGGGTTAAAAAGCCCCTTTCTTTACCACTTATTTTGCCAGAATAAAATTTATTCTTATAACGTTTCTTTGATAGGAAGAAGATGCAGTGTATGATTGGTACTTTAAAAGATAAAGGTTGAATACATTTCTGTGTCATAGACATCAAGCAAAACAATTTGATGAAGCCTCTGCCATGATAGTCCTGGATCTGCCAATCTGTGATATTTTTTAGATCTGTTGACAAGATGTATAAGTTTTATATGGATTTATGATTGTAGATATGTCAGCATCCTGAAAAGATTGAAGGAAAATCCTTAGGGCAGGCCAAAACAGAAAGTGGTCCTGTTAAGAATTTCATTCCCACTAAGTAGTCTGTAAAAGGCTACGTACGTGTGCATGTAGCAGCTTTCCAAGTGAGGCAGTATGGTTAGGGAAAGAATATGGTTCAGTGGTTAAAGTTCTGAGCTTGGATTTTGAAATGTTCCCTTCGGACATTTACTAGCAGTATGAACATGGAAAAGTCACTTAGTTTCCCTGAGACTCAGTTTCCCCACTTGAATAATTACAATGATACTACATCTAGCATTAGTTCACAGTGATATTGGGGCAATTCAATGAGGGTAATGAATAAGAACCACAATATGAATTTCAACCATAATTTTAAGAATATTTAAGTATGCTTTTTTTTAAAGGTGCCTCATGTGCTCTTGGGAAAAATACAATTTATTAAATTCAATAGTTTCATAAAATATTTAGGAATTTGGTTGTACAAATTATATCATTTTTTTGCCAATAAGTATTGAACTTAAGTAAAGCTTTTCCTGAAAGTAAAGAAAATCTTCTTAGTAACCATTAATTACTTCTGCTATTTGTAATTTAAAAAAAACAGAATACCATTATTTGGATGTTTTCAATTTGAACATTTTCTTTGAGGTAGTTTTTTTTATGGAAAGAACGTGTGTGTGTGTGTGTGCGTGTGTGTGTGTATGTGTGTGTGTATGTGTGTCTCAGAAGGGGGCGTGGGCAGATGGTGATAATTCCTAGAATTTATGGTTGTCATTGGGTGCCATAGCAACCAGAAGTTGGAGTTAATGAAAGAAAGGAGAACCTTTGTAGAGCTTCACAAACCAATACCTCCTGCAGTGTTCACTACCTTTATTTGGATCGAACACTTCTTGTAATAAATCATTTTTATAAATAAGTACAGGTTTAAAATAAATTCATCCTAGCAACAGGACTGCAGCTACCCTTATAAAATTTACAGAAAGATGTCTATTTACATGAAAGGAAAAGGTTTTTTTTGGACTTTCAAATGCCACTCTCCCATGCAGGAGTTTAATTTGAAGATAGTATTTAGTCAATCTCCTGATTTTCTGCCTCAGGCAGAAATGTAAACTTGTTTTGAAAGTGTAAACCCCACATGCATATTGGGTAAGTAACTCAGTTAACCCCACACTGACATGTAATCTTACAGTAAAAAAACTAATGCTTAACAACTATGTCTTTAAAAAAATAAAATGTGTGAATGGATATTTTGTACTTTTGCTTTTCAGAACTTCCCACTCTCTCTGTAACCTACCTGTAGCCCAGTAATTGACTTCTACACAGGGTAAAAGTGAGTCTATACACATGCTTTGGTTATAAACTAAACATCTTATAGATTGCAATTTTTCATTATTGGAAGAAATACTGAACCAAGGCAATATTAAACCACAGCACATTCCATTAATACCCTGTTATCTAATAAAGAAGAATTCAAAGGAAATAATCTCCTTTGGATGCACAATTCAGAAAGTCATTATCAGGATTTATCTTTCTCAGTTTACTCTGCTAAACATTACTAACCAGCAACAGTATCCAAAACAAATCTGATAGATATTAACACCTCTCTTTGTACAAGCATTCTTGTAATATTTAAAATGCATTGAACATAACAACTTCTCAAGAGGAAGTTCATAGTTTCGAACTGTGCCTTGTCTATTGAGAGTTTTATTATAGCTAATGCAATGAATTCCATGAGAGTATTTATAAGCAAGGATCATAGATAATGCACAAGTAAAGAAGCTACAAATGGATTGAAATTTTTCATTAATAAATTAAGCATAGAAGGCCATACTACGCCCTGACATTCTTCCTGCCCATCCTACCTCAGAATTTAAATGTGGTACAGACTACAGCAATATTATATTTCCAAATGATCTGATTCAAGAAAGGCATGTGATGTGAAAATATTGTTGTAAATTTCTAGGCTAAGCAGTTCATTTAGTCAATCAAGATTTATTATTTTATTATGCATTGTTGCAGAGTTTTTTTTTAGAGAGAGAACACACACACACCCTCACACAAAATGTGTGTATGTTTTCCCCCTTAATGTAAGACTAGCCAAAACCCTAGATTTATTGAGCAGTTGCTTAATAACCATAGTTTAGCATCTGCCTTCAGCTTATAATTAAAGATGGTGTTTTCAGATTACTATTCTTAAGAGGTAACATGAAAAACAATGACAGGATAGAGCCCATTCTTTTGTTTTGTTTTGTTTTGATTACAATTGCTACCTCTATGCACTCATAAATACATTTTTAGGTTGGACATCTCTATCAAATAATAACCTGCCCATGAGTAAGTGAAATCCAAATAAAGTATTAGGCTCTAATACTCTATGTATGATAAATATGTTTACTTTTTTCCATTTTCATTGGATTTTGAATTTACTTTAGTAGAAAAACAGTGAAGGAAGATAATAGTAGTAATGTACTGTTGGGTTGCTATTGAAGAAGAAATGAATGAAAACCATATGGGAAGTATTTTCTTTAACATTTTCATTCTATGAGAGCAATGAAATTATCTATTTGGGCTTTAATTAAATAACTATATGGGACTAAACTACAGAAACAGGAAGAATTATGCTCTTTTAGTCTAATTTGTTTCTTCCAAAATATTTATAAAGTTGTTTTACAATCTCATGTTGCTAAATGGGAACAGTATTAAGGTTGACAATGCATTTAAGTTACCTCCACTGCCGTTTTGCAGTAATGAAATTGTATTTTGGACTTCTGTGAATAAACTTGTTCCCATAATTACCATGAATTATTTACTTCTCTTCTAGCAGAATGGCATAGTCTTTGACAAGGAAAAGTACAGTTTGTAACAAGATGGATAAATTGGATTTAAGAAGTATTCTTCCTTTTGTTATATATTCTTTGAATTGTGAATTGTCTGTGGCAAAAGTAAGTTTAAATATAATCATGACATCACTTCATAAATGGATAAATCTCTTTGATGACACCATTCATCTTCATCAACATTGTCATCATCACTACCATTGCTCTTGCAATAATCTCTTGTTCCTTCTTATTCTTCTTTACAATATAACTCATCTAAAATTAACATGGAGCCTGCAGGAGGGTTTTTTGACTGAAGTATACCAGTGAGTCTGAAACACAGTTATTAAAAATTTAGAAGGGAAGGGCAGGCACATGTTCTCTTGGCTGGTGCTCTGCATCTGCCTCAAATATCTGTCTATTTGATTGTAAGTTGTTAATCAGATTATAATGAATGTAATACAAGATGAAACATATAATTTATCCAGCCCATTTTTGGGGGGAGGGGGTTCTGACATGGCAAAAAGAATTTTAAAAAATGTTTTAGTATTGTCCTTCCATCTTGTCAGCATTGAAAAAAACTCTTGCTTCTTTAGGCAGCCTGCTATGCATCTATCATTGAATTGATGTAAAACCTTTTTTGAGCCAACTTATATTTTCAGTCTAGATGAACTCCTATGAAAAGAAGTTCCCTAAGTTTACCACATTTTTATGAAAATTTAATAATGGTAGATAATATAATAAATAATAAAATCTAGACTCAAAATTAAATCAGCTGACTAGAAACTGGGATCAAACCCAGAACATTTAGGTTCAAAATTCAATTGCCCAAGTAATGAATTCTTGAATAGATAGGATATGGGAATTTTGGTTGACAGTTGTTCATGTGAAAAACAAAACAAAACAACAACAACAACTGGTATTTCAGTGAACCAGAAGCTTGGATTGAGCCAACTGTCCACAGTTTCTCTGACTAGCACTAATCTCCTCATTTTTAAAGCACTCCACTGTTTAAAAAATGTTTTGCATGCATTATTTTGTTTGATTTTTATAACCCTGAAAATTAGGTAGGACCAGTATTAGTTACCACTAATTTCTATTTGAGGAAACTGAGGCCCCTGAAGCTAAGTGACTTGCCCAAAACTACAGATTTAGTCAGTAATGGAGTAGGCTCTGAACCCAGGTTTTCTGTCTTCTAGTTCATTTTCCTTCACATTACACAAAACTCTCTCTCTGCTAATAGTACAATAATGTAAACATAGCCTCAAAATGAACATTTCTGGTAGAATACCAAAAAGGGGTTGTATATGAAATATTGAACCTCCATTTCATACAACTCACTTGCTTAAAAAAAGATTTTAAATTCAATATGTTACTTTCAAAATTGCCCTATTTCTCTATACTTCCTTTTCTTCTATACATTTAAAAATGTTTCAATGGACATTTATTTGCATCACTGTTGTTAAGTTCACTTTTGTCCAATCAAAATTAGAGAAAAGAAATAAAACCCTTGTAAAACACAAGGATAGTTAAGAAAAAGTAAATACACGTATTGGATATGTCAAAAAAATATGCATCTCTTTCTACATCTTTGGTCCAAAAACTTCTCTGTTAGGAGGTGGACAGTATGATTCATTATAGAGCTATGCTCATTTAAATGACTTGTTGTAGATCACAAAGCATGAATAATTCAGAATCTATATCAGATCTTCTTATTCTTGGTCCAGCTCTCTCTATATCAGGTTGCTTCTCTCTCTAAACATCTACAATATTCTACATTCCCTGCTAAGTTCTAGGATATGAATATTAATTAAGAAAGAACCACTACTCTATTGGAACTTAAAATCGAATAATGGGGTAAGACTTCTATACAACTAATTATAATTCAAGGAAGAATGTGATAAGATCAAAAGAGAGCTTCAGAAAAAGTGTTATGGAAAATTTGTTTTCAATGTAGGCTCTTTGACTTTGTTGACTTCTTCTGGCTGTATGTTTTGGTCTTCTTTGTCACCAAAGAAAGATTCCAACATCTGAGACTGAATCTGAGTGCATTTTCGCTGCCTGGCCATGTTCCCAGCCAACTTACTTGACCCTTGAGTTTTTTGTGGGGTATGACTGCTTGTAGAACAAAGAGTACTTTGTTCCAAGCTTGAGGGGATGTGCTGTTGATTGAAAATTCATTTTCAACTTTACTAGGGGGATCAAGAAGGGTTTCATGGAGACGGAGAACCCTGATTTGAGTCTAAGAAGAAATGTAGAGAATGTAGAGGACTCCTAGGTATAGGTTATGGTTTAGGAAGGGGTATGGGAATTGGAGGGTTGGCTTTGGGCCGCTTAACATTTTAATTAATGACAATCCTGTAGGTATTATACTTGACAAAAATGTTATTATTATTTATATTCAATTCAGTTACAATTTTTTTCACCCTTCCTGCTTAACAAGCTTTCTTATACCAAAGATTTAGGAAGGGAGGAGAAAAAAAAAACAGCTATGCCGAAACCAAGCAACACATTAACTTTTTTTTACAACATATGTGATAGTTTCAACCCAGAGATCCTCAGGTCTCCAGTGAAAGGAAAGTTTATGTGCTTATAAATTTTTTTCAATTGCATAGATTTAGGAGTGATAGATAACTAACATGTATGACAATCAGGACCTTCAAAGGTCTTAAAAGGAAAGGGCATTAGGCCTAATTTCACAAGATAACATTTATTAGGAATATCATTGAAATGCTCCACTTTGATTAAAAAAAATAATCTTCATGATTATAAAATTGGAAAGATATTAGTAATTCATCTGGAAAAAGACTAGAAGTTTTGGGGTGATGGAAACTCAATGTGAGTCAATAGATATATCAGTGAAGAAAACTATTGTGATCTTAAGCTGAATTAAGATACATGCAGTGTCTAGGACTAGGAAGGTGATAATCTTGCAGAGCTCTGCCTTGGTCAGCCCACATCTGGAGTATTATGTTCAGTTCTGGACACTGGAAAAGCACATTAAAGAGACTGAAAATCTATAGACCATATAAAGGAAGGCTACTCTGATGATGAAGAACCTCTAGATCATGGCATACAAAGATTGAAAGTTCCAGAGCTATTTAACAGGGAGGATGTGATAGGTCTCTTCAGATATTTGAAAGATTGTCACATGAAGAGGTATTAGGCCAATTCTGTTTAACACCCAAAAGCCCGACTAGAATAAGAGGGTAGAAATTTCAAAAAGGAATACTTAGATTTAATCCAGAGCAGGAAAAATCATAAAAACCCAAGGATATTCAAAGTAGAATGGTTTGCCCTTAGAGGTGGTAATTGACTCTTTGTCAGAGATCTTGAAGTAAGAGCTATAGTACAATTTCAAGGGTACATTGTGGAGTGATTACTTTCCTTAAACTGGAAGACTGCTGAGATCCCATTCAACTGTGAGGCTCTGTTATTTCCCGAATAAGAACAAGGACTAATGAAAAGTCTGGTTTGACTAGAGCACCATGTATGTGAAGAAGAAGAATGTGAGATAATTGAGGTGGGACCAGACTGTGTCAGAAAAATACTTATCCTGGGATTCAAATGAGAGCCACAGACAGTTAAAATGACATGATTAGGGTGGGGGATTACTGAGAGTGGGTGGGCTACAGTGTGAAGGAAAGAGAAAGGAAAAGGCTAAAGACAGGAAGAAGAAATGGGAGATCTAGGATTAGTCCTGGTGAGTAGAAATGAGGGTCTCCATTAAGGTGGTTGCAGTATGAGTGGATGGAGAGGAAAAAATGTGAGAGATATTATGGAAGAAGAATTAAGAAGCCTTGGAAGTGACATGGGTGAGAAGGTATGTTTAAGAGGGGAGACAGATTTTAATTCTGCTTGATTAGGAGCACAGGGATGGAGTGTACAGAAATAAAGAAGTTAGGTAAAGGAGCCAGTTTTATTGGACAGATCATGAATTTATTTCTCAATCTGTTCAGTCTGATATTTGACCAAGACATCCAGCTGAGGCTTTCCAGAAGGTAGTTGACAATGTAGAGTACAGAAAATGATTTAGTAAGTCTTCTGTAAAGATAGAATCAATGAAGTTGTGAGAGGTGGATGAGATCACCTAGAGGAAAAGTTTAATGAAAGAAGAGAAGTCAGTCACTCAGCAAACATGTATTAAGCACTTCCTATGTTCCAGGCCTTCCATGAGTCTGAAGTTCTATTTCCTTTTACTATTCTTGGATTGACCTTTCTTAGTCATTAAGAGGTAGCTCCTAATTAATTGTATAGGTTTGATTCATTCCTTTCTTAGCCTTTGCATTTTCAGGTAGGATTGATGTTTTTTTGCCTTACCTAAACTTTGGATTAGAATATATTAAGGAACAGAGAAGAATTCAAAAAAATTCTAAAAAAAAGAATGCATACTACATGGTTCAACCTATATTTTGTAATAAACTAAGAAACTTACCAAATAACTAAAAACCAGCCTACTTTGTTTCCTTTCTCCTCTACCTTTAGATGTTGGG
Organism: Trichosurus vulpecula; assembly: GCF_011100635.1. Classification (NCBI taxonomy): domain Eukaryota; kingdom Metazoa; phylum Chordata; class Mammalia; order Diprotodontia; family Phalangeridae; genus Trichosurus; species Trichosurus vulpecula. Next base: position 332,788,467 of record NC_050576.1, on the reverse strand, counting down.
TTCTCTATTTGGAAAATTAGTAGGAGAAAATGAAAATGTTTCAACTTAGTATAAATAATAGAGTTAGAAGTCTCTCTGGTAGGAATTGAAACTTGATTTGGAAAGAACACTACTTGATATATAAAAGCAACAAAAATTATGGCAGGAAAGCATGAATCCTGTAAGGTGATCAGGTGATCTGGGAAAACACTTTCAGTTTTTACTTTTAACTTATTTTTACCTCCTACAGTTTTCTAAACCCCATGACTGAGGGGAAGAATCAGTTACTAAAATTTGTCTTTTAAACAATTTCCCCCATATCACCTGCTGACTATAGATGTCTTAGAAAAATCATTGGTAATTTCTGTGTACAGAGTCTATGTGTCTATGTACCTAAAAGCTTATTATCACATATAAATTATGCTCTCATGCTTCTCATCTTCCCTATTGGTTTGAACAAGTGGTTACATATAAATTAGTAATGGATGGGGCATTATGAGAAGCAGTAGAAAAAATCCTGATTTTGGAATCACGGGACCTAGGTGTACATCCCATCTCTACCACTTACTGTTCTTTGTTACTTGAGCAAGTCACTTAATATCTGGGCCTCACTTTCTTAATAAATTAAAGACTGAAATGGTTGATCATTAAGGCTCTCTCCCCTCTACATCTGTGAAGCTCTGAGTATTGAGTTTGCACACTGATAACTTCAAATATAATTTCAGTTTTCTGTCCCAGAATTTGATCTCTTTTTATGGTGTTTAGGTCATAGGTAAATAAACTACACTCATCAGAGGCATCGTTCTTAAGTATAATGTCTGAATTGTTATTATATTTTTTTTCAGAAATGATACACTTTCCAAAAATAATAGTGGACTTTTAAAATGAATATGACTTTCCATTGATTGCAATTGGATGTTGTATTGCTTAATTGTTGGAAATAAATTGATATATACTGTAAAGCAAACAACCAAGCCAGTTTTCATAGCGATAAAACTGTAACCTAATTCAATAAATTGAATCAAATGGCACAAACATTTTTGCACTTCATTAACAAAGTAGACAGCATAATTAATGTGAGAGCTTTTATTATGTTCACTTGTTGATGTATGGCTAGGAATATACAGTAGACTAAATACTTTAAATGTCTTATTTCATATCATTTTATATTCTAATTAAAGTTGCCACCTGTCCAGTACTTAATAGAAGGTCATCATAGGGTTTATTCAATCTCACTTTTTTTTATCAAAAGCTTAACAAAATCTCATTTTACAGTGTCATGAAAGGTTATGACTCTTTCCCTTGAAGGATGAACATTATCTATCAACCAAATAAATATTGCTATTATCAGGCTTTATTTTTGTTTAGAGGATGAGCAAAGAACTAATCCTCCAAGAAATAATCTCTTCATTATTCTAGAAACTGCCCTGCATTTATTGTAATCACTTCCAAAAAGGTCTTTTACATTGTTCCAACTTCCAGGCTGGCTGATTCAATTGAATCATTTTTCTCCTTAAAATTTGCACTTTGCTGGAACAATTAATCTATTGCTATATATTTTGGCATTGAATACAACTTAATTATATTCTTGCAAATTTTATGGTTTACTTATAATTCATTTCCATTGCCACATGATCTGCTTATCAGATAAGCTACATCTTTCTTCTGATGTAGATCCCTTATTGTCAATTAGTGAATAGTCACCATAATTTATCAGTTTTGTTTGTTGTTTTACTAAATTGCATTAAAGATATATGTGCTATATTAAAATGTAGCACTTATTCTATTCTCAAACATAATATGCTTGTATCATTTAGGACATTAATTGTGCATTAATATTTGAAGATAGTTTTTTTTTTTCCTCTCTCTCTTCTAAGATTTTTATCTAGCTTTCTGAGAACTAAGCACATATCTTAAGATAGCACAATCTTGTGTTAGACTTACAAATAAGATGAGAACAGTTACTTACATGAAGTCCTTGTTCTTTGTGTTTCTGCCCAATAGGACAGTATTAGAGAATTAACTAGGCAATATTGGCAAAATGAGTCCAAGAAAGGCAGCATTGCTCTTTCTAAGTATTTCATTATTTTAACTCATTTTTTCCAAATAATATTTCTAGATGGAAAGAAATGTTCCAAATGTTACAAAATTGGGTATAAAAATTACATAGAAGCTACCTTTCTTTTTGTGTGCATTGAGATATTTGAAATCCGCATATAACTGCAGATTAAATTATCTATTTAGTTTTTAAAAATTAATTTCCTTTCTGAAATTAGTTTTCTTGAAAGTGAAGGAACCTTAGAAAGGACAATCTTCCTCAAATATTGATTCCTAGAACGTAGGTATTAGATACTGGCATCTTCAAAACTACAGGACCACTGTACTTAAAATTACAATGTGACATTATTTTGATGGTATTCAAACATGTGATTCATCACTGCATATCTAACCTTTAAGTTACTTAGCAAATAAATTAAATGGAGAGATACCATTCCAACGAGAACTAGTCCCCATATGACCTGTCCATATGAGTTGTCTTCTTGATTTATAACTGCAATTGCTTTCCTGGCATGAATTTCATATGACATAATAATATTCTATGAATTCTTGAAATTACTGAGAGCTCAATATCAATCATCCATAATAGAAAATCATATGTATTAATATAAGGGAGCTGTTGTAAGGCAGACATTTTGGAAACGTGTTTACCAAAAACTCGGTAGATGTGTAGGATAATAAGGAAATGGAGAGCTTTTTTTTAGTGTTGTCTAAACTGATCATATTCACAATCATCATCATTGTAAGTATAATTATCATTATCCTTGTCATCATCATCAAACATTTTCCCCAATGCCTTCTGCCCACATTGCTCTAGCTATCTGTGTGTATTGCATTGTGCTCATGTAGCCATAAGAATTGCAGCCCTGGAGTTTTAATGCTATGAATGTGTGGATGAGAAATAAGCGTGCATGAATGGGATTTAAAACTCACAAATACATTTTAAGAGAGCTGAGAATCCCCTCTTAACTATTCTTGCTTCTTTTTACTAGCAGGGATTATAGTTTTTCATAGTGAAGGTTCTTCTATTGTCAACATTTAAGTGTTCTACTCCTGGAGTCATATTGTTCTTCTTGACCCAAAGTTATCACAAAACCCTGAATTATGGTCTTTAATGGATAAATACTTTTTCCTTTTCCTGGTGATAAAGTACATTGCTTGAGTTTGCCATAGGCAATATGATATTCCATCTTCATTTCTGACTTAATCTCACTTAGTTCTGTTCCCCCAATGGTACATTAAGCAGTACATGCTATTACTCATTATTTTTGACATGTGACATGTTCATTAATGATCATCTCAAATTTCAGCAACTTCAAGTTTTCTCCTATGTGAATAATATTAAATATAACTTTGTGTGTATTTGTGAATGCAGTTGATGGATACACTTAAAAATGACATTAAATTCTTAAGTTTAATCAATCAACAAACTGTTTTGGAGGAAACTTTAAATGTTACAGATATAGTTAGTTCTTTAGTACTCATGGTAGAAGACAATACGATGCTTGCTGATGAACTTGTTCTTGGGTGATATCCAGTTTATTGCTTGTGTTTATCTATGGGATGCCTTCCATTAAAAGGTAAGTTCCTTGAAGTCCAGAACTATATCAAAAGATATTCAGGTGAATGCAGTCTTACTCTGAGATTATGCTTACATGTCAACAAACATCTTGGTTAAAATTAAACAAAAAGTTTTTGAATATGAGAATGATCTATGTAAACTGTGCCAAAATTGGGAATGTTTGGAAACATCTTGATAATCGTTAAATTGTTCAATTTGCATACAATTATCTTACAAAGAGACTCAGAAAGTAATAGTAAGCATTATCTTTTTCATCCTTCTCATAGTCGTTATGATGTCATGGTTTCTCTTTCTCTCTGTCTACCCAAGCATTTGAAATCTGAGGCCTTTATAATTAATACATTCTTTTGACTTTGTTATATTATTTAGTGGATATAAGAGTATCAGTATTTTATTGGTAGCAATAGGAGTGCTTAATTATTGTTTTAAAGGATACTTTAAAGTGTTCACAAGTTTGAATGATTAAGTATGTAAATAATCATAAATCTATAAAGTTAGAAATATTACCATGTACACACATATACATACATACATGTTTGTGTGTATGTGTGTATGTTTAAATCTAAGATATAGTTTAACTCTGAAATCTTCTTACATAGCCACTGCTCTAGTTAATCCATTACCTCTCTCCTATGCTAGTGCAATAACTTTCTAATTGCACTCCCTTCTCTAATTCTCTTCCCCACTATTATATGTAGCTATTGTTGATAATAAAAGGTTCACTAATAAAGTTACTGCTGTGATTGCATCTATCAAAGAATCTTTAATGATCTTAATAAATGTATAGGCAACATTTTCTTCTACTAAATCATTTACTTTCTGGGGGAGAGAGGGTAACGTGAAATGGGTCCTTGTATTCTATACAATTTCTCGTGAATTGTAAGAGTGTAAATATGTGGTATGCTGTAAAGACTCTTATGAAAAAAAAATCTGCCTTTTCTCATTTCTTATTTTCAGCAAAGATTCCTTAATACCTATGTAGGTAATTTTCATAAAAATTTCCTAGGAATGGGAAAGGATGGTAAATGAAGTGGTGATACACACACAATACATACACACATGTGTGTATGCATACATGTATGTGAATGCGCGTGCATACAAATGTGTATTTCTATATGCCTTTTAAAGACATTATATTACACTTTGTCAAACAATGTGACTCTTTGAGATTCTAATTTTCTTCTTTCTATTGAAGAATATTCTTTCTTCAACTTGATTTTTACTTGATTTTTCTATTTTCTCATAATTTTGTTTTATTCCCGCCCCCCCCCCCATGGACTCTCATCTTTGTAATGGTGGTATAACTTTTTACAGTGACAGGCCTGAGTTTAACTTGTTGTGATTGCTTTGATCGAGAATGGTGTTTTTATGATATGCTGCTTTCTTGTTAATATGACATTCCCTACTCTATGAGCTATTTTCTGTACTTTTCATATCTTAGGTACTTCACAGGTTTTATCATCTTTAGTCTTACCTTTAATTTATTCTCAGCAACACTAGTATGGAAGCAAAAGTACTTCTGATATGTGATCATGGACAAATCATTTAAGATCATTGGGCCCTAATTTCCTAAAATTTAAATATGAATTGTATTTATTAAAACTATAATAAAAATAAAAATATATAATTTGTGGCTTCTATACTAAATTATATATATGGCCTCTTTCAGCTTGAAAATTTTGTAATTTCTAAATAACATTTCTCACTTCTCACTCAATATTCTCTTGTCTTCTCTACTCAGTCTTAGAATAAAGTATAAGGTCTTTGAGTACAGTGATTGTCTAGCTTTAGTATTTTATTTTTAGTGTTTTGCACAAGTACTCAGCACATAATAAGTACTTAATAAGTGTTTTTCAATTCATTCACTGAAACTCAGGATGCACAAATTTAGAGAATCAATCCCAAATACTCACATGGACTATTTGTGCCTGACTTGTGGTAGAATATTCTGAGCTCATATTGGTCTGATTAGCCACAGTCTGACACACTGAAACTTGACTCTAGCAAAGTGATGTCATTTTGGTCCTCTGAGAACAAAGGACAACAACCATTAGCTGAATTAGCAAATGAATAAATAAATCTAGAGTAGTGAGTTGTATTTGTAACCACCACAAAAGTCCATGAAAAGTCTGAACTTTCATTAGAAATGAGCCTGTATCAGGTTATATTTGTTACTGAGTGAGTCTCGTCATTCCAATGAAAGGTTTTGAATATTAGTGCTTAAATTTGACTTACCTGCTTGATTTTGACAGTTGTCTTAAAGTGAATTTAGTGCTTAATGAAGTTTTCTGGACTGTTAACCGTAGACCTGAAGGGAATAATTGTAGTAGTGAGAAAGCAATTTTCTGGCCTAATTACACCCTTGGCCTCTCTGAAAACACTGTCAACAAAAATACTGGCTTTGATAGTGATTGTTTTTGATGGGCATTGACTAGTTTACTTTAGTAGGGGTGCTGACTGTTCAACTGCTTTTGGTCTCCTCAACATAAACCACATTTTATCTCTGTAGGGAAAAAGGCTTAACATCTACTTGCCAATCTTTGATTCACTTAAATATCAATTAAATTTATTATGTTATCTGGGTGTAAAAAAAGGTTTCATGTTTTATTCTCTTCAAGTTCTGCATAGTCCATGTCTGCTATGTGTTCTGTTGAGTTAAACATGTAAATATTTTCTAGGATTGGCAATTGAAGAGATGATGCAATGAATGAGACAACATGTGAAAACTCAAGTTTCTGATAGACTACTCTATCATGAGACTTTTGCATATTGTTAAAGTCTAGGAGGAAAAAGCACTGGTTTGGGAGTCAGGAGCTTTGGTTCTGCCTTGTAGCAGTTGTCTAACTTGGTGAAACTTACTTCCTCTTTATGGATTTCAATTGTCTTATCTGAAAAATAGTGAGAATTTCACAGTTCAGCTGAAAAAAAAGCTTCTTTTTAATATTTGAGGTGGTGAGATTCCAAGTGGATAGAGTATAGAGCTTGGTGTCTAGAAGATCTGAGTTTGAATTCTCTCTGACACTTACAGCTATGTGAGCCTCAGCAAGGTATTATACATGTCCACTTAGTTGATTTCCAAATAGAATCAATAAAACATCCTCTAAAAATTTAGGTGTAAAATACTCTAAAACTTTCATGTATTTGTGATGCAAATCATATATATGTGTGTACATATATGTATATATATATATGTATACAATGCTGAACAGTTTTGAATTTAAATTTAAAAAGAAATTCAAACTACTGATTTATATTTTTACGTACATTAAACATGGCTAAAAAGATAATCATATTTTAAAATTAAATATGCAACTATACCTATGCCATCTTATAGCTAAAGGGTTTAGCATTCTCTGGGGACTTTCCGTATGTCTGAGCTTTAAGTAGATTTTCATGGCCAAGTAAAAGTCCCCAAAAGATGAGAGTTTAAAGTGGAAATTCTACCTCAGCTCCTGGTTTGTATCGTCTTTAAGACACATGTTTCTTCTTTGGCAGAGCTTTATAGTAATTCTATCTTGTAAACAATTTTAAAAGGGGGAAGTGAAGGGGAACTTTTAAAATTGAAACAAACATCTTAATTTTAATTACTCATAGGACTTCATTTTCTCACTGTCCCTAATAGCTAAGGTCATTTTCTTTGAAAATTTTTGTTTTATACCTGCTATTTTATTTTAAATTAAAGTAGAAGAATCCTGCATTTTTTCCTTTTATTCTTATTTTTAAACATATGACAATTATATTTACTAATTTAATTATTTTCAGTTTTTGTGGGAGTTTGGTGTTGTTATGTGTGAGATAATCTTCTGGTAGAAGATGAAGAGTAAGAGGCAAGCAGTTAAGCTATACAAGAAGAAATCCTGGTCATATCTATACCTTATCAATTATCTATCTATCTATCATCTATCTATCTGTCTATCTATCTGTCTATCTATCTATCTACATCTCTAATTCAGCCTGTATCCCTGCACTGGAGGCCATACTGAACCATAGGGATCTTGATGTTTTATAACTGAACTTTTAAGATTTAAAATTTTTGTTTCTTTTTATTTGGGGGCAAAAATACACAGGGGAAAATGCATCTTTAAATTGCTATTAAAATCAGGAGGGAAATTTAGTTTCCTGAATTGAATAATGTTTCTCAGAAATGCCAGTATTTGATATATTTAAAGATACTTTTGATAATAAATAAGTATGCTGTGCAAAATTGTCATTTTGGGTGGTTATTATATATATATATGCCTATATATATAGATATAGATATAGATATATTTTTTACAGAGATAGGAGTAAATTCCAAACATGAAATGTAGTTTCAAAACTTCTATGATTCTGTAAAATAGGAAATGAACTTAGATATGAAAATATCTCTGTGACCAGTCATTCTCTTCCAGATTCTCAAATGAAATTCTATTTTAGCAATATTTTTTTAAAAAGATATAACATTCTCCCAAATTAATGATGACATGATAGTTTAAAGGTAGTGTCAATAAAGTGGCAGTATAGACAATAAAACAATAAAATCAGAAACACCCTAGATAGCAATTATTGTGTTTGTTCTTGTTCTCAAAGAGGACCATGGCATCAAGGAAATGATGACATGACTTGTGGTTCACTTTGATTTGAGTGTGGGAGAGCTTTGTAAGGTCACCAGCCTCACTTTTTCCTCCAGAGGCATGTGGATCCAGTGACTAGATGTTCTTTGGTATGACTGGAGATGACCCAGGATGCAATGAGAGACCCTGGCCCTTTTAGTCTAAGATCTTTTCATGTACTCACTTAGATTGAGGTAACACCCATTCAGTGAATAGGCCTCTTTAAGAAGTGAGTCAAGGGATGGCCCCTTTAATTGGAAAAAAGAAAAAAAAATCAAGCTGGCAGGGGGAGACCCTCAGGGTTGTTGTTCCAAAGAGAAACAATAGCAATAATAAAATCCTGGAAGGCATAATGGAAAGGTTAGTCTCATTGATAACAATTTCAAAAAATGCATTACCTATCTTGGAGTAAATCTACCAAGAAAAGCTCAAGATTTGTTTACCATTGTAGAACCCTTCAATGAAATAACTAATTGGAGGATATTCAATACGTATGTTTAGACTGACGTTAAAAGCAAGGAAACAAACAACATGATGCTCCTACCTAAGTTAATTTACACACTAATATACCATTGGTCAAGCTGTGAATTAGTCGATCTATTCTGGAAAGGAACTTTGGAATTATACACCCCCTCCCACTGCAAAATGCCTAAAATATTCATCGGTAGACATATACCTCAAAGAGGTCAAAGACAGAAAGGGGTCATAGCAGCACTTTTGTGATAGCAAAGAACTGGAAACAGTACAAGCTCATTGATTTAGGAATAGTTAAAACAAACTATGGTACATAAATATAATAGGATGCCATTGAATTGTAATTAAAATGAATATTTTTGTCTTCTCTGGGAGGGGGCAGGAGGAAGACAATATTGGACAATCTAGGCGGTAGAAAAATGAAAACATTTTACAAAGTAATGGTAGATATGAAGATTTTAGAAAAGCATGCGAATACATATGAAATTAAGAGTGAAATAAACAGAACCTAAAAATAACATAAACAATTAATGAAACAATGTAAGGGAAGAGAACAGTAACAATAAGCAATCTAATTGCTGTAGCAAGACTTGGCCAAAAAGAAGTGACTGGAAAATACAATTCCCTCCTTTCTTGGTGAAGAAAGGAGGCTGTAGGTGTGGAACACTGAACGTACTGTTAAATTTGGTTGATATGTTGGTTAATTATGTGAAACTACTTTTTAAAAATTTTCCCTTTTATATTCTTTGTTGAAAAAAATGATAGGATCCTGGTAGGAGGAGAAAAATATTCAGAAATAAATTCAATGTATAAAAAGGTATCAATAAAAATTGAAAACCATTTAAAAAACCCAAAATATTTTATTATCATAGTTTGGATTATTAGTTTGTATATGTAAATATACATGTGTATCTATCCAAATACATGTATACATATGTAAATTTTTTACATATATCTGTCTGATGCAACTAAATATTGAAGCAAGTGAAAATCCAAAATACATTAATTGATTAAATTATGTTCAGTGCTAACAACATTGTGGTTAGATTCACTTGGTTTCTATTATGACATCCATTAGGGTATACTTTCTTGGAGTAAAATGTCCTTACTTAATTTAGATCAATAGAGTAGGAAACATTCTACGATTGCATTGCCCTCCTTAAATTTACATAGTATGCATTCTCATTCCTGATTCATGAAGGTCTTGGCATTGAAAGAAACATATTTTTTTTAAAAAATCTGGTGATAGAAAATACTTGTATTTCAAAAAAATCTTGCAAATTTCAGATTTCTTATTATTTATTTATTATTTATTATTAACCAGTGATTAAGGCCACGAAGACAGAAAAAAAGAAACAAAAAAAGATTTTCAGAAAGTTTACAATTTCAACTGTTTACATATATATATATATATGTATGTATATATATATATATATGTATGTATGTATATATATATATGTATGTATGTATGTATGTATATATATATATGTATATATATATATATATATATATATATATATTTCCACTTGGAGATCTGACATCTTTCACTTTTAGGGGGAATGACTCATGTGCCTATATCTCTAACCTGGAACTCCCTTCCTTTCTAAAGCTCCACATTTTGTATGTCCAGCTACATATCTATGTCTAAACTAAATATTTTATTTCCTTTTTCCCCCCTCCAAAACAAAACAAATGATCTCCATTCTTGATTTCCCAGTGACTACAATTCTTCTAGTTATTTGGACTCAGAACCTTAGAATTTGACTATTTCCTTTCTCAAATTTGAGTACACATGAACATCAAATCTTATTGATTCTTTGAAAAGTTATCCATCCATTATTTTCATTTCATCTCAACTACATTCATACTTTTAAAATACATTTTATTGATTTTTTGAATTTTTCCTAATTGCATGTAAAATTTTAATAATAATTGTTTTAAAATTTTGAGTTCCAAATTCTCTCTTCCTTCCTCTCTCTGCCTCTCCTTCAGAAGACGACTGGACATTGATTATACATGCAAAGTCATTCAAAAGATATTTTCATATTAGCCACGTGCAAAAGCAAACACAGACAAAAATAAAACAAGAAAAATGAAGTTTAAAAATGGCATGCTTCAATCTGTATGAAGAGTTTATCAGTTATCTCTTTGGAGGTGGATAGCATTTTTTATCATGGGTCCTTTGGACATGTTTTTGATTGTTCTCTGAACAGAGTACCTAAGTCTTTCACAGCTGATCATCCTTACAATATGTCTGTTACTATGTACAATGTCCTCCTGATTCTGCTCACTTTGTTTTATATAAGTTCCTTTAGATCTTCCTGTTTTTTCTGAAAGTGTTCTTTCATAAACATTTTTATCATTTAACACCGAATAGTATTATTTAACACTGCTCCCCTAAATTCAGCCAAAACTATACTAACTTATTTTTTAAAAACGTAATCCTACAATCTTCTACCTATGTGAATTTGTACAGACCATTCCTTGTGTCTATAATATACTTCTACATCTTTACCTATCAATAATAATTCACTTTTATGTAGCATTTTGAGGTTTACAAATTGTTTTCCTCAAATCAGCTTATGAAATTTGTTGGGCAAATTGTAGGTAAAGTAACCAAGACTCAAGAAGTTTCACAGATTAATTCATAGGATTTATGGTTGGAAGGGGACCTTAGAGATTATTTAATATAGGGGTTTTTAAACTAGGTTTTATGAACTTATTTTAAAAATATTCAATAATTACTAAATTTCAAAGTAATTTCCTTTATACTTATATATATATGTATGTATATATATATATATAATTTTATTCATTTAAAATATTCTAAGAAGGGTCTAAGAAGCTTAAACCATACTTCATAAAGAATCCATGACACACAAATAAATTAAGAAACCCTTGTAACTTTCTCCTTTCATGCATGAGGTAATGGCCCCAGAAAGGTTAAGAGACATGGGCACATAGCTATTAAAGGCTAATTTTGTGATTAAAACTTAAGTATTTTCTGGCTACAAGGTCAGAGTTCTTTTCACTATACTGCTTTGCCTGATACCTACTGAAAGCCTTTTCTTTCAAATACATTCTCACGTGCTACCTTCTCCACAGAGACTTCCTTGGTTCCTCCAGATGCAAGTGATCTCTCTTTTTTCAAATGTAACTATATTATTTCCCTGGCTCTCTTCTTTGCCCTTCATCCATTCTATATTATATTATAATTGTTTTTATATGTAGGGATCATAAAGTACATGAGATACAGAACAGGAAGGATATAAATTAGGCCACCGCTACACAAGCCCCATTTTCCAAATGAGGAAACAAAAAGCCTGCTTCTATCCCTCCTAAAACATTTTCCGTTCCTTATCTTTAATTTCTTCCTCTGAAAACTGCCTGTTCATATCCTTTGACCATTTCACAATTGGGGAATGACTTGTATTCCTATAAATTTCGCTCAATTCCCTGTATATTTTGGTGATGAGGCCTTTATCAGAGACACTAGTAAAGATTTTCTCCCATTTTTCTGCTTCCCTCCTAATCTTTGTTGCATTGGCTTTTTTACAGAAAAACTTTTCAATTTAATATTAAAACAGAGACTCTTAACTTTGTATGTGTCATGGACCTCTCTGGCAGTCTGGAGAATCTTATCATCCCCTTGTCAGAATCATGGTTTTAAATGCCTAAAATAAAATACATAGGAATTAAAAGAAAACCAATTATTTTGACATTCAGATGTATTTTTTCACATTCAAATAAATGGACTGAAATCTAAAAATAAAAAACATTATCAGTTCCTTAAAGGTAAGAACTGTACATACCCTTTTCTTCATTTAATCCTCAGCTCTCCCTCTCACCATACTTTCCACATAGACACTTCACAAATATTTATTTGATCTGTATCACTTGTTTGGCATGAATTGCACACTGCTTCACTTTTTAAAAATTGCCTGTTTATATGGCTTTACTTGCCTTTAGATTTGAAGTACCATGAGGTCAGGAATTCATATCATATTGATTTTTGCATCCATCTTTGTATTGTATGTTAAATAAATATTTTTGATGGCTTAGTAGTGTTAGCCTTCCATAACATAACTTAGGGGTCATGTGTTTCTGCTACCTCACTTCAGGTATTACAATAATGTCCTGAAATAATGCAACATTCAACTATGGAGCCAGTTGGCAGATAGTTGATTTCAGTATTTTATTTATGAATTTATTTTTAGACTTTTACAAATTGTTTCATGAAAAAATTAGAATGATTTGTTGTGTATTGTGGCCTATTAATTTGATTCCAAAAGATTTTTAAAAAATGACTCCCAAATTCCTATACCTATTCCTTATGTCAAACTCCAAAAGTTGGAAAGTCCAATGTGGTCATACTCTATACAATTGAGGCCCTAACTCACATTAAGTAGATGCCTTGATTAAGTATAAAGCAGGCATAAAATGCCTCATTTCAAGAAGCACAGTGAACCAAGCAAATTCTCAAATGGCAAAACTCTTTTTCTGCTCTGGGCAATGTAAGCTGCCAGTACTTATACATCAAAACTTCATTCAATGTAAGATTGATTTTACTTTATTTTGTTTACTTTGAAATCCCTACAGCAAACTATGTTAGTGTTGCACAATTCAGTCTGCATAATGCTTCCCCCAAATTATTGTTTGTCCTTATAACAGCTGATTAACTTGTTGCTTTCCATTCTTTCCCCCATCAAGTAACTTTTTTATTCCTTTTTTAACATTAGAATAATTTCCTAATACATCTGTCATTGACCACTGTTGACATCCATTTATTTTAAGAAAGGAAAAAAATAGCAATTAGCCATGTGATCACTTTCTGACAGTATATGCAATATCTCATACCTATAGAATCTCGCATTTCTATTAAGAGGAGTTGTGTGTTTCCTGTCTTCTTTGATAGTGACAAATTTCATCTGAGTTCAACAGAATTGTAGCTTTGTTTTTCTTATCATTATTTTTGTCAGTGTATGTGTATTTCTTTGGTTCTACTGGATTTGCTCTGCATTAATTCATGCACTCCTCTGTTTTTTTCTGAGTTCCTCATGATTGGTATTTCTTATGATATAATACTATATTCACATATTGTAGTTGTTCACTCATTGCCCAATTGATGTGTACCCACTTTATTTCCAAGTTTTGTTGTGTTTTGTTTTTGCTACTAGTAAGAATGCCAGCACTTTTTGCCATTTACCTCCTTTTGCACATTGATAGAGTAATGCATTGGCTGAGGTTCAGAATCTATACATATTATTCCTTAGATAGGAATTACATTAGAGCTGATGAGGGTATAATCTCATCACTTAAAAATAAGGAAACTGAGGTGCAGAGAAGAGAGCTAACTTTTCTTACAAATAATAAGCAACAAAGCTAGAATTCAAACCTTGGTCCCTTAACTCAAGGTTCAGCACATTTCTCATTATACTACACTGCCTTCCTTAGTTAATAGCGATTAGGATCTGTGTACACACACACACACACACACACACACACACACACACACACACATTCACAAGCAAAACTATCAACTGTATCAAAAATATGAGCAACAGAGGAATACTGTAATAAAATCGAAGTAGCACTAGCCATTGAAGATATTTTCCAGTTCCAGTAAAGATGTCGGATTAAAGTTTGAACGCTGAATCTTAAGGATAGAATGAATTTTTATGTAAGATGATACATGTCTTCCTTTCATAGTTGCTTTTTATGCTGCCTTAAAACATGTCAAAATAATCCCCAACAGAGGAGCCTAAAAGGAATGTCAGCTCTGTGGTTATGTAAATCGAATTGAGTGCTATGCAGCAGGCCTAAGATTTTTATAACTCAGAAGTTGTTAACAGCCAGCTGGTTTGTATCTGTTTTTTATGGTTATTCTTGTCATATGCAGCCTCCACAATTTTTAATTATATTTTATGGTATGTGTTTTCCTCCTCTTGAATCCCATAGCCACTTTTTGCTTCATGAGATATTTTCCACTGGGAAGGGAACAAACATGTCTATGGGATTTTATCATTCGAAATACAGTGATATAATTACTTATTGGTAACAGCTCTAGAGTGAGAGATTTGAGTAAGTCTCCACTGCAAACATGCAGCTTCCTATTACAGTACGGATATCTGTTTAATGCAATACACCCTGTTAGCAAGTTTTGTAGGCAGCCCCCAGCTAAGAGTAAATAACATGATGATTATGCCACTTTGTTTTCTATTTTAAAAGAGCTGATTTACAGTTTCTGTTGTATTCATCATGCAAATTAATCTTTGCTTCACAGTTCACTTCTGAATGCAGACTTTTTGTGCCCAAGACTTGATTACATTGCATGTTTAAGATATTAACTCATTTTACATCATGCTTCTGTCTCAAATAGTATGGATACTCTGTGGTCAAAGTACTGTAAGCATAATCTCTATATTACGACTTCCCCTTGTACCCCTCCTACTAGGAACAGGAAAAGGAGTGGAGAAACCTATTTAAATGGTAACAAACTTAAAAATAATAATAATAACACATATATATGGTAATAAGTCCAATTATTCATTCAGGTGGTGTGTTGGTGTGTGCTCATGGAAAAGAAAAATTTAGAAAGCCCATATTATTAAGCATGCAGATGGCTTTCCTTAGTATTTGTTCTCCCCTGAAATGAAAACATGATTGCCAAGACAGGTTTTAGTGACAGTCCAAGTGCAGCACCTCCTCTCATTTGGGATGTGGCAATATAAGGTTTAGAGACCTAAGTGATTAATTGTGAATGGATTGGTGCCTTTGGGAAGCTCACATTTCAAATATGTCTTGAACATCAAGGCCACATCACGATTCAAAGAACATATTATGTAGTTTGCCATGCAGGAAAATAAACACTTGCTGACTGTTGATTATACTCCTGAAACCAAATACTGTATCTGCAAACTATGTCATATGAAATGTATGTTGCTTAATATATAATGGAGACAATATCAGTTCCTCTATTACATTTCAAGAATCGATTAGCATAATCTAATTTCTTCACTTTAATAGGATAAAATCAATATATGTATTGTTGTCAAATTTAATGTCTTCAGGCGTTATTGCTATAGAATACTACTATTACATAATTTTACCATATTTAAATATTTTAAACTTAAAGATTAGTGGCATTTATTTTTGACCAACTTACACATCAGCATTTTAATGTACAACACATGGTTCAATCGAAGTGTAGCCTTCTTCAGTACTTCAGAATCTAAATACATTTTATATTGTCTGTGCCAATTTTGTTCAGTTACTACAAGACACTTCCCATGCTGAATGTAGTTAGTTCATGAGGCTGATTTCTGTGTTAATTATTCTGGAGATTTGAAACACACCACTTATATTTTTGAAAAAAAAATCCTAGTTACATGGAAGTGTTTAAGCTTTGAAGGTCAAACAAATGCTGAGGCAGGAAGACTCAGGAGAGATAAAGACAATGAAAGTGACAATTAAGACAAGTTTAGGAAGATGGGGAAATATGGGAACTTTGTAATAAGCTAGTGGACAAAGATTCTGAGATGGAATTGACATGAAAAATTAATGCTAAGAGGAATTCAAGAGCATAAGATTTTGAATCATAGGCATGAAGAAAAAAGTATACATTTCAGAGGAGAAGTGCAAAAGAAGATTATTAGGAGAAAGAATAAATAAAAATTGATCAAAATCTGGGTAAGAAGAAAGGTGTAATTAAGTATGGAAATATACAAGACTATATAGCCTCATTGACAGTTAAGGAGTACAAGGAGAGAATAAAGGATTCTTGAATGAAGGTCTGAAGCTTAAATCTCAAGTTCTTATTTTAAAAGTTTATGTGATACTGAAGTATTTTAGTGAGATATAGAGGACAGACATACAAACAGATAGACAGACAGACAGATAGAAAGATAGGTAGATAAACAGATTAATTGATTGATGGACATTGAATGATATCAGGAGAGTGAATAGAAAGTTTCCCTTAGAGCCAGGAAGATTTGGATTCAAGTGCCCCCTGGGGAAAGGAATTGGATGTGTAATCTCGTAGCAGTCATTTAACCTTTTAGTGTTTTGTACACTAAAACTTGCAGAGACTAACAGTTGCAGAGAAGGTGATGCTCTGCATTAGCAGAGAGTGTTTCCTCATCAAGAAATTCCTTATAGTAATGTAATCACACCCCTTACCCCATTCTTCATATAAATTTTAAATTATCTAAATTAGTTAAAATAACATCAATATAAAAAATAATTTTTCTTTTTCAATGCCATTACCTATTCAGCTTTCTTATTTATTTAGTTGATTAATTCAATTAGGAGTTATTTTAGCTAAAACAATTGGTGTCTTTTTGCCTCATGAGAGATCAATACAAATACAAAGCAGACAGAGAAACTGAACTGGTAGGTAGAACATGAATACATATTTTAAAAAATGTTTTCCCAATAATCTCTTTATATTAATTAAGAAAAACAAATTGAGTGGTTCATCATCATTATCATTTATTAAACACCTATTGTATAATTGCTAAAGAAAGTACAAGAAATAGACCCTATCCATGAGGAGTTCACATTCTAGTTGTTATTATAGGCTATATATTGTAAATAATAATTTTATTTTCAGATTCTGTGATTGTAATCTGTGAAATGAATGCATTTATGCAAATTCTAGACACAAATTAGATCTTCAACATTTGCCTCTTTCAAGGTTGATCAAACTAATGTATCTTTTGTCATGCAACTTCTCCTATGCAATTAAGACTAACATTATGTTCTTTAATGGACATAAGAACCAGAGAGATTCATTGCCCACATACCATGTAAAGGTAGACAAATCCCTTGAGAAAGAGGCAGATTAAATGTCTTTTACTTAAACACATTTCCTTCTCATAGAAATTGTCTATTTTCTCACACAAAATAAGTGTTAAATAAATGACTTTTTCCTTCATAAAGCCCCACTTTGATTTCTCTTCAAAGAATGAGAATGTCCATGGATTTTTCCACACATTAGCTCTCACAGATTCTAGCACTCTAGAAAGGCATCAGGTATTGGCCAAGTGAGTAATCCAATATCTTCTGTGTGAGTATCAACCTAGCCAAATATAGATAGTCTCATCACCAGGTTGCCCTGAAAGTGATAAAGTTTTTGACCTTAGGAACTTTACAAATCATCTGTGATCTGTGTTAGTGGAAAAATCAGTGAAATCATGGATACTTAATATATTGAAGTATAGAAAGAAGCCATTTCTATTTCTATCCAAGATTCATTTCCTTCATTATGAGATCTCCCTTCTTTACTCCATATTTTTCTGACCTTGATTACACTGTCACATCACAACTAATATATTTGCATTTCATCCCTGGCAGATAAGAAAGGGGTTCAAAATTTTCCAGTGCAAAACAGTAAGTAAAACAGTAAACAAGTCAGCAAGCCTTTATTAAGTGGTTACTATATGCCAGGTACTGTGCTAAGCACTAGGGATGTGAAGAAAGGCAAAAAACAATCCCCACCCTCAAAGGGCTCACGTTGTAATAAAAGATACAATATGCAGCCAATAATGCTCATACAAGAGACATACACTCTAAATAGAAGGTAATTTTGGAAGGAAGGCACTAACATTGAGAGAAGCCAGGAAAAGTATTTGGTGGTTTTTTTTTTTTGGTTTGTTTCTTTTATTTTGCTTAGTTTTTACAGAAGATGGGATTTGAGCTGAGACTTAAGGCATATATCTATTTCATTAGCTATTGCCTATATTGAATTTATTTGAAAACAGATTTTGAAGTTTGGAATAATTAGATCCATTATGGACAATGTCGTTTTATAAATCAAGTGCTGAGAAAAAATGAAATGGAAAGTGACAAGTACATAAATATTCACATATATCTATAAATATTTGTGTATCATATTATATATAATTTATGTGTAGATAATTACAAATTATTTTAAAGTTAAATGTATATATGTTATATATCTTTTCCTTGTAGATTTACAATGTGATATTAAAATACCATCCTTATGCTACATTCATAAAAAGATAAATCCTCTTTTAAAGTTGTACAGAAAATTGTTTAGTTTTACTTTGGCATGACAATTATGCACATATGTATATAGTACACATACATTCTACATAGAAAGAGAGACTGGAGAGAAAGACAGAGACAGAGACACAGAGAGACACAGACAGAGACACAGAGAGAAATGGGGGAGGAAGGAGAGATAGAGATACAGAGAGAGAGAGAGAGAGAGAGAGAGAGAGAGAGAGAGAGAGAGAGAGAGAGAGAGAGAGAGAGAATATAACTTCTTTAGTTCCTGTTTTTCTAGCCTTAATGTACCTAAATATCAGGGGTTTCAGGGATAAAAAGGACTATAGAGTACAACTTTAAGTAACGAATGGTATTCTTCAGGGTATAATAAGTGCAGGTGTCAGGTGTAACCAGTACTTCAAGCAGAAGCCTGTTGGGACTTCTAGTATTGGAGCATCTGCCTGTGCACTGCACTTTGTAAAGTAAAGGAGCCTTTGGAGATAAAAGGAATGACAGTTTGGGGAGGAAAACAACAATGACAAAAAAGTCATTGAGCCTACTGACAACCACGTTGCCTTCAGACTTTAGTTGTTTTTGTTCTTCTTTGTTACAGACAACTTTGCATTCTTTCTTAGGTGAGATGTGTTGGCATCAGACTTTGTTGAAGTTTGGAGGCTCTTGGCTATTATGGTGTCTGAGCAAAACCCCTAGAACTTATTTTTTCATATTTTTTGGCCTGAAAAAATTCTTGCAGTGATTGTATTCCAGGACTTGATTGATGTTTTATGTGATATATAAAAACATGAAGATGATATGGATTAAACTACTTAAGAATTTGGGCCTATTACTTGTGGTAGGGCTTAGTCTTGAATGAATATGTATATATGCATAAACATTCATATTCTCATACAAATATACATACCCAAATTCTTAAGTAGTTTAATTCTTAAATATATCTACAATATTGTATAATGCTATATTTATGTTGTATATTTACATATGTGTGTATGTATATTTGTATGAAGTTATACACACACACGATGTTTTGAGGATCTTTGGGGGTAGTTTTACCTATTAGTCCATGCAGTCCTATCAATGTGTTTTCCCCAGACTCATTTCTTCTCCTATCTTCCCCATTACCTGTTCCCAATCTTAGATTGAGCCTTGACTCCTTATTCTTACTCACCTCTCCAAATAATCAGTTGCCAAGTCTTTCATCAATTATCTCTTTTCACATGACCACAATCTTCCTTCAAGCCTTTTTTACTTCTCAATGGGACCATTGTAATAGACCTTTAGCTGTGCTTCCTGCCTCAGCGCTCCTCCTTCTTTACTTCAGCTTCATATATATATATAAAAATTGATATTCCTAAAGCACAGGTATGAGCATCTCATTACTCTGCTCAGAAAGATCTGGATTTTAGCTGCCTATAAGATAAAATGCAAACTCCTTTGTTTGGTAACTACAGCTATTCTCATCTGTCTCAGGTCTATCTTTCTAAGTTTACAATACATTACTTTGCTTCATGCATGCTACCTTCTATACCATTTGTTCTTTCTGTTACTAACATATGACATTGTATTTCTAGCCCCTGTGCTCTTGAATAGGCTCTTTTCTAGGCCTGCATTTCCCTCCTTTATCATCTCTACTATTTTGTATCCCTATTCACCTTCAAAATTCAACTTAATCACCATCCCCTTCACAAATCACACCTCTTAGTGTGTCTAAATTTACTTTTTACATAGTCCTTACAACATATATACATCAGTCAAAAAACATTTATTGAGTTTACTATATGCAAGACACTACGCTAAATTCTGGGGATAGAAAAGAAGGCAAATAATATGTTCTGTTTCCTCCAGGATTATACTTGTTACTTTCCTATAATAGAATTCAAGCTCTTTGCAGACAGGAATTGTTTGTTTCACTGTTTCCTTTTTTACCCCCAGATCTAACATAATAGGAGCTTAAGAAGCACTTGCTGATTTTTCAAAATGTGTGTGTGTATGTACATATGTGTATATATATATATATATATATATATATATATATATATATATATATATATATATATACCTATACATTTATCTATATATCTTATAATGCTCTGTATTTCTAGGGCAGATTCGCCAACATTAAAAAAAAGTATTAAATGGACTTTGATGGCTTCTGAAGTCTCTTGAAATGAAGGGATTCCAAAGAAAACTGAGAGTAAATTTTAAATGAGATTCTAGGGTTTTTTGTACCCCTAAGGATGTCTATGTGAAAGCAAGAGTATAACAGAAGAGTGATTAACCAACATAACTAGCTTTGAGAACATGAAATATTTCCAAATATTTCTTTGCATTTTTGAAGTCTAGGTGAACATCTTTAGGCCCAGTTCCTTTTGTATTATTTGTCAGAATCATGGCCTACCAATAACCTTTGTAGGGTTCCTTATGTGATACACCAGTCTCAATTACTCCTTGTACTTTGTCTCTCCTCTAATGTTTATATCTGTTGTGCCATACTATGGCTTGGAGCTACATTATGAATCCAGTAAGACATAGTTCATTGTTTTATATAACAATCACATCAAATGACTTGTCAAGATTTGCCAGTAATAAAGGCTAGGAAGATGCTAATAGGTTTCACAGTCTTTTTCCACCTTTCTTCTCAAATTATTTGATTAGAAAACAAATGAATAGTTTTGACCCATTTTATACCAGTCTTTGGCTTTATTCACATGTATCTTACAAGAAGTTCTTAATGCTCAGATTAAGGTTATATTAAGTTCTCACAAGGCTTAAGGGCAATGACCAATTTGTACCAGTTATAAATATTCACCAAATCTTTCTGATCAAGAAGATTGACTGCCAGTTCAAATGCTGATTTGCATAAATGTACACGATGAAAGATCATAAGGTTGTTATAAGCTTTTCTCAGGATGCTTTCTCAGGATAATTAAAACTCAGGATCATTAATTTCTTAGAGTTTAGAACCTTTTAGAATAAAAAAATACATTGAGTATTATTTTTCAAAGTTTGGATTGATCTTCATTTAAAATTTTTGAGGGAGAACTAATATTTCTCAAATAATAAAGTTTTAGAAATAAACCAATTGTATATGCTTATGAGAAGGGAAAAACATGCTAATACCTTTTAGAGTAAGGTAACATGTTGTTAACTTTCCACATATATCTACTGTAGGAGCTAGAAAGAGTGTTAGATTTTAGATCAGGGGACTTGGGTTTGAATTCCGGCTTTTATGGTTGTTATCATCATGGCCCAGAACAGTATTTATGCTCTCTGAACCTCAGTTTTCTCATTGGTAAAATGAGGGTGTTGGATTAAGGGGTTGTCTTTAAGTTTCATTTCAATTCTAAATCTGTACTCCCATGACCTGGAAGATTCCTTAAGCATTTTGTTAGTGAACCATAAATATATATATAAAGACAGTATGCCCTTTTAAAACCTTAAATTGGTTAAATCATAATGAGTACTTAAAGTTTTATGTAGGAAAAAATAGCATTAGAGTATTTTCAAAATGGAATAGATATTCTCTGGAAGTAGGTTGGTCCTTTGGAATGTGAGTAACTCTTGTAGGATACCAAGACCTCATTTAGTGGTAACTGATTAGTTGATAGCTGGAGACGTAGGTCTGGATAATGGAATGTTAATTCTTCTTAATGTTCCTACACTGCTTTGGGGAAAAAAGAAGATTTAACAGTAAGTATAAAGGAGATACATGTGTTTGGAGGGCATGTGCCCTCCAAATGCCCTCCAAATCGTTAAGTGACTATATTTTTACAAATTTAAATCAGACTTCAGATACTAAAGATTTATTATAACATTGTCATTGAGGCACATGCTAGAGCATATTTAGGTAAAAATGTGCAGTAACAAAGCCGGCTGATTATCAGTTTCTTGAGGGCAGCATGGCATCTTGCTCATTCTATTTTCTGCATCACCATTGACAATGCTTTGCATATGGTAGAACTCGATAATTTTTATTTAATTGATAGGATTGATGAAATCTCCTTTGATGGGATTTTAAGTTCAATTACATTGAATGTCAAGTTAAACAGTTTTATGACAATTAAGTACATATTTCTGTGTGTTCCTGCCCTATTTTGGTCCTTTTTCTGTCCTTCCATTTTCTGGTTGTTTCTTTTCGATCTGACCACTAGTACTATCAACTAGTGGAGTTCAAATTTCTATTTGTTTGTAATTTTTTTCCTTGCAAACATCTTGATGTATATGTTTGGTACTGTACTTGTAAATACAGATATCCCTTTCTGAATTGGACCAGCCTCTAAATAAAATAGTAGACCCTATTTTTCTCACTGATTTCCATTATAAAAGAAATTTTAAATTGAAATTATAAAAGTGATGCACACGTTAGCCTAGGAAAGATTTTTTGATGGAGCAAAGTAAAGAAAATGATGCTGCCCATTACATGGCAATTATCACAGCATGATAAATAATTATCTAATAAGTATAAAAAGTAAAAGAGGGACTCATTGTGGAAATGATATAATGAGTTTCTTTCTTACTTTTTTTACATCTACTAGACAATTATTTATGATGCTGCAATAATTACAAGGCCTTCAAGGTGCTTACATTCTATTGAGAAAGATACATATATGTGTGTGTGTGTGTATGTGTGTGTGTGTGTGTGTGTGTGTGTGTACAATGTATAAAGTGATTTGGGAGAACTATTAACTAAGGCCTTATATAGGAATTGGCAATTGAGCTTGAGAACAGTCACATATAGCACTTCAAAATTGGCAAAGTGCTCTCTCTCTCTCTCTCTCTCTCTCTCTCTCTCTATATATATATATATATATATATATATATATATATATATATATATACATACATACACACATATATATATATATACATATTCTTATTTCTAAATGAGACCTTATTAAGCTTCTTTTCCTTAACAGGATAAAAAGTTGTTGAGGAAGGGAGAGAGTTCAACAAAAGACCAAAGATGACAAGATGATTCAGAGGTTCACTCATTGCCACCCTTTACACCCCTCCTTTCTGTCTCCCTATCTCTATCACTGCTGTTACCACTAGAAGTTTCACTACATGCCTGAACTCTCAGGGATCAGCAGGAATGAGCTTAAGCACTGCAGCAGAGCAGTGGGGGACCCTCTCTTAATATACATGGACAGACACGGTTCCCAGGAAGTATTGATAAGTGAATTTGACATAATGCATAATCCAATTAGTTCACTGATTTAGAAACCCAAAGAAGCAAAATTGTGCGTATCGAGCTACCACATAAGAAGTAATTATTTTATTTATTTTATGCATGTAATGATACTGTTTTGATTAATTAAATAAAATAAGTTGATGTTTAATAATTAAGAACTTTTATTTTAAATATACAAAATAAAAGTAATTTGACAAGAATTAAGTGGCTATCTCCAAGCTTAGGGAAAGATACTGATTAGTAGATGGAGGGGCTCAGCCCTTTCTGTTTCAAATGCTGGATGTTTCATATGTAAATGTTCAAGTCACCATTTTTCTTATGGAACTTTGACTATATAAGGAAGTAGATTTTCATTATAGCACATAATGCTTTGAAAGGAAATACATAGATATATACATATATGTATATGTTCTGATTATTTCTAAAGCTACTCATGTTTTGAAGTCTTTGGCAATTGGAGGAATGGAATAAAAATGATGGAAAGTTTTAAATAGTGAAAAATTTGATATTTGTATTTGAGAAAGCAAACTATTAGATATTTCTTTTTCTTCTACCTCTAGGATCCTCTTAATCTCCTGACACCAAAACATAATCTTTCCCAATATTTAATGAAACATTGTATAATTTGGTCAGATGGTCACATTTATGACACTGTTCCAATAGTATGAATTGTTAACTAAGCAATGTGTTTATAAAATGATTCTGGTAGTTGGGGGATCAGTACTAAGTACAAGATAATTTTATTCGTTAAATATTATGAAGCATATTGCCTAAACATACAACCAAAAGTTTTCTGGGACTTAGAGGAAACATAATGAAGACATTTCCATGATATACATATGTATCAATGAT
Source organism: Trichosurus vulpecula (assembly GCF_011100635.1). Taxonomy (NCBI): domain Eukaryota; kingdom Metazoa; phylum Chordata; class Mammalia; order Diprotodontia; family Phalangeridae; genus Trichosurus; species Trichosurus vulpecula. Next base: position 332,763,710 of record NC_050576.1, on the reverse strand, counting down.
TAAAAAGAACATTTCTTTTACAAAGCTGAGTTTAATAAAATGTACCCTATGAGACCAGTAATTTGATTTCATCTATTTCAGCAGACTTTAACCAGGACAGTTATTTCTGAAATTCCAGATTTAGGAAGGACAGGAATGGAGGACAAAGGTTTTTTTTTTTTTTACTTTTCCTTTCACCTAGTGCCTTCATATAGCAGGCACTTGAATTTGAATTTCTAACAAGAATGCACAAATGTGGCAACCATATTTCAAATAACTATACAGGAATATTACCATTGGGATATTCATATTGAATTCCATTTTAATAGTTTTAATTTTTTATTACTCATGTTTAACCTTTCCTTTTTAACTAAAGGGAGAATATTTAGCTAATTTTTCTTTGTGATATGGGCCCAAATTTTCATAGATCTCTTTCAAATCTTCACATAGAAATGTGATGAGAAACTAAGTTGTGCTTTTTTTTTCTCATGGTGTTTATGTGCCCAATTAGATATTATCTGGAGTGAAATTGCACCCTCTCTTTTTTAACACCTTTTAACAGGAGGTGAGAAATGTTTGCTTTTTCTGAATCATTGTTCAGGACAAACCACTGATAAATTTCTGAACCTCCTTTCAGTCCAGTCAAACAGGAAAGGGTATTCTCAGGTCTCAAAGCCTTTTTATTAAAAAGCCTCACAGGCCAGAGCTCTGTGCTTGAGTTTGTTTCCAAACTTGAGTTTCTAGAGTTTCAGAGAGACAGACTTCCATTAGGCCACCAGGCTAGCTCAACAATGTTTAGATATTATTTCAATCAAAGAACTGTGTTCCATTACCCCAGGATCTGTGTCAAGCTGTGGATTAGGTTAAAAAACCAACAAAAGCTACTGGTGGCTGAAAGATTATGAGTATTTAGCTACATTACTGCATTACAGGCATGAACATGTCCTTTCAGTATTTTTGAGTTTCACGAGGTTACAATTAATTAATTGTGTCTATCTAGGTAAAACACTAGTCTAAGTTAAAGTGTGCAATTTTAATAAATCCTTCAGATACCTTTGATCTCCCTCTCTCTCTTTCTTATACTGTGTGCAAACTAGACAGCAGATTTCCCAAACCCATAAAACAGAGATTAATGGAACAAAAAGAAGTAGAAACAGGCTATCGAGTTTTGTACCTCTCCATCCATTGTGTGGCCATGGTATCTCTTTAGACATGCACATTCATTTTTTGTGATGTCACATAGCAATTTAGGTTATCTAAACAATTTTTAAATGGTGTCAGTCTTTACTAGAATATTTATCAATATAATTTAGTAAAGTACTTTTTTTCTAGGTAATGATCTGGATATGACTTGTCTTTTCATCTTCTTTCTCTGATTCTTTCTCCCTTTTAATGTGAGGATATACCTGTAAATATACACATAGGTAGAGACTAGACAGGACAATAAAATTAACTTTATCAAATGTCTTTTTGAAAAATGTAACTTTTTATCATATTGAAGTATTTTCTAATGTCTCGTTTATATAATGGAAATTCTTGGTCATAGGTTTTATGATCCACTACCAATTTATGATGATCAAATCTTCTCAAATACTTTTAGACTTCCTAACCCAAATCCTTGAACTTTGTTAGATTCCATGTGTTCTGCTTTCCTTGCCTTCAACATCACAGTCTACTCCCCTTTCAGAATCTATTTTTTCTTTTCACTAGCCTTTATCCCTTCTTTTCCATTCCAAAGTTGTTATTGTTGCTGTTTACTTACTAATGGAATCCCCCCAAGTTTTCCCCAATGCAAAAAGACCTCCTTTCCATTCCTGGCAAAAGCAACAGAGCAACTGAGCTTCTAGTTACCAATATTTTCTCCTCCTGCCCCACCGAAATACACTGCCTGGGCAGGAATACAGTTCTTGGTATGGAGCCTGGCATTACTTTCACTTGGCAGTCCAGTTGGGCAGAAATTCCTACCATGATTGCTGCAAGCAGATGAAAAGGTGGCAGTGGTGATTCTCTTAAATGTGTGCCTGGAGTGGGAGGAGAAGCACCACATCTGCTCAGGCAGCTGCCAACCTGATGCTCCACCTGGGCCCCCACTGGGAGCCATGCTGCTGTCTAGGTGGAATAAGGTAAGTCAGGACAAGGAAGAATCACAGAGCTAGTAACTCTCTTCCTGTCCTGTTCTGGAGGGATTCTGAATGTAGGAGGTTGGATGTTTGGGCCTTAATCCCTTTTGATTTCCTGCCTTAGGCTCAAGAAATTTCTGTTTCTGACTCCCTCTTATATATATATATTGTTGGGCTTTGAAGAGCTTGCATATGCTTCATTATCAATGAGTATTTACATAGTGACTATTAAATGCAACAAATATCAGCAGATAATCATATGAGCCATCGGAATTTTCAGAATAGGCTAATTCCAGGATATGCTAGTACATGTATTCCCCTTTTAAAGTCAGGGTTTAGCTAAAAGACCATTTTTGTTACTAAAGTTCCTAAGAAGAACACTCATTCATTGCCTCTTGAAAGCATTCTGTTAACTCCACAGGATTTAGTAACTACCAGATCGTTGTCATCTAATAATATAGTGCATAAGTGCATTTCTAATATATAAAGAAGTCACCAAAATACTAAATAGCTTTGTGAAACAGCGGTGGCCATGCTATAAGACGTACATATGTTACACAGGAAACCAAAAATTTAGGAGTAAGAGTCATGGAAAAGACAAGCTATTTCCCCTCCCTTTGGCAGTTTTACATTTGGCTAAATAGATTGCCCTGTAGATTCAACACCTACAGAAAGTATTTTTTTTATATTGTTCAAAGCTGACCTCTGCTTTAACAAAGGTTTATCTGCACTTTTTCATCTGTTTAGAAGCATACATTTTTGGTTAAGAAATCGAAGACAATCTCTCTTTGTCTCTCTCTTTTTTTTCTGAGCTGGGTAGGTTGAGATAAAAAAGAATGACTGCTTTAAAAGTCACACATGGCTGTAATTTAAGATTTTTTTCCCCTCATTGTCCGTAACAGTTGAAAGAAACCTTCAATGAAAGTTTATTAACTAGGCCAATGCCTGAGGCAATAAAGGTTCATTTATTACCAGTTTCTTGGCTGTTTTTCTTCTTCTATTTTTCGGTTAAACTCATAGCGTAAGATAATACTTCACAAAATTAAACCTTTGACCTTCTGTAGAGTTAAGTCTCCTTTGATTAGATAAAGTAACAATTTATGGTCCAGCATGAGGTTGCACATGAAATGAATAATGCAACAGACTCAATGTAGACTGAGAATCTATTGCTTTTGAAAAGATGAATGTTGGTTAAGAAAAAAAAAATTCTACTTAAATATATTGTCTTGATTCAGAATGCACTTTAGCAATATTTCAAAAGATTTTCCTTATCAGATATAGTCATGGTTAGAGTTTTCCATTTCTCACAATAAAGAATTGGAAAACAATATGCATGTATTTTTGAAATATTGCTAAAATCACAAAGAGCCAAAATATCACTTTTTAATATTGGAACTTCACCACAATCCAGATAGTTTGAAAGAACCACAATAGACCAGTTGAAAGAGAAATTGAAAACTGATTCCACAAAAATAATTTAGTAATGATAATTACTCATAACAATATGAATATTCCTTTGTTGTCAGTGTGTACCATTATTGATAGCACTTAGATCAAAGAATCTAACATCCCTGAGTCCAAAACAATACACTAAAACAAACACCATTCATCTGTTATTTTGTTGATCTCTGTAGAAGGGTTTGACTGTATATTGGTAATATTTACTGATGGAAGATAAGGGGCCTCCCCTAGGTTCTACTTTGTTTATTTTATAATGGGGATAGTGGTGGTGATGGTGGTAGGGGTGGTAATAATGGAATTTGTAAATGTATATATAATTCTCAAAGATTTCAGTTTTACTAAGCTTCTTTTCAAGGATATATGTATAATTTGAGATACAGGTTAAATTCCTAATTGACAAATCTCTGATCTTCCTTATTCACTTGGCCTACAATAGAAGATGCTATATTTTAGAGTTTCAATTCATGTGTAATTTTACCCTTAGCATTGCAAATCCAACAAATGTAGGCTCATATATAAACAGTACTGAGAACGTGTTTCTGACCAAGCTGTTGTGATTAGTTCGTTGTTTGAATTACTAATTGACATGCAGAAGTAGAATGCTTTGGAGAAGTGTTTTAGAGTTTGAGTTTGGTCTTTTTTCAATTAGTTTAAATTATTTAAGGAGAAAAATTCTACTGCAGTAATTTAGTTTCTCTTAATAGAATCTCATAGGGAAGTTTATATGAGTTCAAAAGAAGTCATTTGAGTTAGTAAGATACACTTGCAAATGGAATTCTATTGAGTTAGGATTTGGAGCTACAAAAATTAATAAATACCTTTTGGAGAAAATAAAGATGTATACTTTCCTGAAGTAACGCAAAACATTCTGGGAATAAAGGAACTCAAATTCCATATCTTGCTACAAATAATATGTTTCTTCATGCTAGAATAAATTTTGGAGCAAAAAAGTGAAATATGCAATACCAAAAATCCATTAAAGATTTTCTATTAGATCCAAGCTATTCTACTTATCACAGTGAGATGGGTTACGTATGCTAAACAAAACTTCATAAGTAAGCAGATTACATTGACTGGTTTTTAAATGAAACTTAAAAAGAGTATAAAGCCATTCTTTATGATTACACAAATGAAGGAAAACTGAAAATAAAATAAACAGATAATCCCAAAACAATGTGGAATCAGTCAAAAATATTTGTCAAATATATTCTATGTTCAACACTATGTGTTGTGGTTGATATTAAAAATGGACTATATAGCTCTTTCCCTCAAGGAGTCTAAAAATATTTGAAGAGAATAACTACCAATACCAGACTTTAAAACAGCATTCCAAATAAGTGCTACAGACTCATTTCAATGGATCATTTACAAAATCTTTATGATTTTATCACTGTAACAAGAGTATTCACTCTACCACTGGAGACTGATACCACCTATGCCTTTTCCTCCTTTATCATTCTTTTCCCTGTACACTATAACTCTTCCACATGCTGAAAGACTTATTTTGGTTTAGTTTAGTTTAAAAAAAAACAACTATTTTCTGAGTACTAATGCAGCACTAGTGTAGCCCATCTGTTATCTTTCACTTGTGTCACATGAATAGTTCACCTTTTTCAATCCTATGTTACCTTAGAGAATCTTACTTCAATTCTATTTCCTCTATATGTCATTTTTTTGCATATAGTTCATGATAGGAAAAAAAATCTGTATCCAAGCTCTACAAAACACCCATCTTTCCATTATTTATTGGGTCATTGGTGTCTTTAGACATCATGACCGAGAGGCTTTGACAAATGGTATTGATAAGAAAATGTTTGCATTTAAAAATATGAGCTTTTGCACTGAAGAACTCCTTGATATTGGTTGAAACATTGCCCTGTGTCTCAAATGCAATCCAAGCCACATTCTTAATATGATTTGATTCTGTTTGCTACTCAGTTATCATCTCTCTGTAATGCCTTTCCTAAATATATATAGTGATGTAGTAACTGAGTGGATTGGCCATCCAGTTGTGTGTTGTAGCCTACACTGTATTTTTCATCCATTTAGTTTTTCCTTTATGGATCATTAGAACAATCTTTGTGAATAATTATGGATCTTGTTGATTGACATGGTAACGTTATAGAGATTGGTGTCAGCAGCACAAAATCATTAGCAAAAAGAAACATGGGGAGAGCGTATCTGTAAGGAATTCATCTTCCTTCTCTCCTCCATAAAGAACATCCTGCTTGACAGTTCTGAATACCCTCAATGAACACACATTCCCTTGTTTTATATGTCCCTTAACATTAATAACCCAAAAATCATTGAATAGTTACATCTGAGGATCCATTTGTGAAGGAATCTTAAGATATTAACATGTGTGTGAAAGAATCCTTGGAGGAAGAAAGTCTTTATGATAATACTTTGTTTCATTTTTTTTTTGTAAGCAACAAGCAATAAACACAATGGAATATTGTATTTTTATACCTTTATGTTTATCGTATCACTGTAAAGACTATTCTATAGTCATTTTCAAAAGCCTTCCTGTTTCTTTCTCAAGGAACCACGGGTAGACTTGAAAGGAAATGAGATAGCACCCTGTAGTCTAAAAAGCCCTGGGTTCAAATTTTGCCTCAGATACGTAAAAGCTGTGTTATCGTTGGCAAGCCACATAGTGATTTCCAGGTAGTAGGCAATTCTCTAAGATTATAAGTTAGAGGGACCTTGCTGAGATGTATCAGAAAGGATTACTAATACCAAAAAAATGACAGTTTGAGACTCTTCCACCCCCCCAAGTACATTATTTTCAAAAGGATTTTATGAGGATGAAAAAGTACGTATGTGCCTAATTACTGATAATCTCTTGCTAATATATTTTAGGTATTGTCATAGAAAAGCTTCTGGCAACAATGTTGTACCTGGGTATTAGAGGGATAGAAATAAACCAGTGTTTTTTAAACACTTACCATGTGCCTAATACTAGAGCTAAAAAGACAAAAATGAAATGATTCTTGACCTTAAGGAGATTATATTCTAATGGCAAAAATGACAGTATAAATATAAATATGCACATATATAGATACAAGTACAAGGTACTTATAGGAGGGAGGGCAATAGTAGAGAGGGGTGGGGGGATCATTGTAGGAGAGCTGCTGGAAGCTGTCCTAAACCTAAGTATCAAAAGAACATTCGTGATTGACCTGATACAAGCAGAGCTACAAAAGGTTTAATTATCTTGTGAGAATGCATCAGTTAAACCCAGGGTAAAGATACATGCTGTTGATCCCTTCTATCTATCTCCCTTCTCTACACAGATAGAAGGCTGGAGTAGTGGTAAGCATAGCCTGCTTAGAGGAGGCAAGACTCCCTCCTTAGGTTCCTTTTAGCATGCTCCTGGGCATGTGTGATCATGAATATGGTGCTGCAGCATCAGTTCAACACCTTGTATTACACATGAAATAAAGGAGCCTTTCTTTCCTAGAAGTCTGTGTGGCAGGGGCTACTATGTAGCTCTGATCCAGTTTCCCATGCAGCTTGAAATTCTATCGGCTCCACAGCCTGAAGACTTGCCCTTTGAAATTCTCTTTATATCACAGGTTCTTCTTCATTCCGTATAATGTGTATTGGTCTGCCTGTGGGCTACCACAGGTATTATTGATACACTTTTTTACATTCTTTAATACCTTATCCAAAAGATATCTTATAGTACAATTTCTCAATGCTTTTGAGATTTTATCATCTCCAGCTGACTTACTTTTCTTCAGTTTATTTATTTAAGTATAATTTATACTTCTTCACATAGTACATTGAGGACTGAGAAGCTCAGGACCAGATTATTACCAGATTGAACAGTTTTTTACTTATTGATTACAATAGGTCATTATAAAAACAGTCAATTTTATTCAACTCTGACACTTTTTATTATTCTTCTGTAAGCTTCGTCTGAATATTTTGAGATATTAGTGTCCATTTATACCTCATAAGAAGGTTTCAGTAGGCCTTTCTTTAATTTATAGTACTTTTTGCTATCTTGTAAAGTGGAGTATTTCATATGTGACTGCTGAAGACTTGGTGTTCCTTTTCATGTATGTACAAAAGAGACCAAGTTTTCTGCAAAAGTTGTAACAGTCCACACTGGATTATCTTCAGTGTTCCTTTAGCCTAAAGAAAGTTAGTGTGTCACTATATTAAATATCCAGCAAGGGAGTAGGATATTAAAGTTGTTCACTATGTCTCAAAATACTATCAAAGTGGTCCTGTCAGAATCTCTCTTTGCACAATAGCTTCTCATACCACAAATTTAAGGAGTTTTATGTGGCTAGACAAATTTTAATCAGTTTTGACCTCATTAAGAATTGTGACTAGAAGGTATTAATTGATGCTCAGAATGATTAAAATAGAAAAAAAAAAACCTTTGGCTTCAACTTACTCTGAAACTGGACTTTTCTTCTCTCCATTTAGTGACCCTCTTCATTTGCTAGACACAGGCAATCAACATACTGTGGCCATGGTTTATTAGGCATAGTGAAATTAAAGAAAAATGGCTAAGCACTCCCCGTGAAAAGCTCTTCTAATCATTTCCCATAACTCTTCAAGGCTATTCTCATCTTTTGAAGTACCTGGGAAAAGACCCTGAAATACCTTTGCCCACACATCATGGGAATAGAATTAAAGAAGTGGGTATATGTGTTTTAGTCCCCAGATAGGGACTTTGGAATTTAAACCAGGAATGTTGAGGCACCACAGGAAAAAAAAATACAAAGTTCCTTGTCCGAGTTTACCACTCCATTTGACTTCAGGATGCCTAACAGTCTCTGCCACTCAGGGGACTGTTCTGGCTCCTGTTGCTGCTTTACCCTCTGGTCTAGATGTCCTATTGGACTATTGATTTTGCTACTGGGGCTGGACATTACAGGTTGAGTTTCAGCTCATGGAAGTTGGCAATTAAAAAACCTGACTCTTAAATTCCACTCTTCTCACTCTTATAGCCTCAGTCTATTTGTAGTGTAATTCTTCCTCACTGTTGAAGAAAGGAAATCTCTCTCAATGGCAAAAGAAAAAGAAATTGTGAATTCTATAACTGTGAGTATAAGCAGATATCACAAATCTGTTTTCTCCTTCTGGTACTCTGAGGTTTCCCTCAATTCCAGACTGAAATGAGAAATTACTGGCAGCTGCTATATATTAAAGAATTCATATTTTGAACTAGTGTTGTCTTTTACTGCTATGTCTCTCTTTATGACAAAGAAAATAATTTTCTGGTGTGGAGGATTTCTGAGCTCTTTTGACCTCCTTTTGTTATGACAACTTTATGTTTGTTAGACTTTTTGCCAGAAATAGTGATTATCATGATCACTGTTGTTTCTTTTTCTATTTCCCAATTTTTGGCCTTAATAGATCACTTGATGAGGTCAGATTTAAACTGTGTTATTGTCCATGCTATCTTCTCATCTTTAGACTTTCTTCTAATTTGAAGCTCATCTTTCCTTTGAGCTATCCTACCTGAAAACACATTTATATACCACTCCCACACTGGCAACCAGTTGTTTCCTGTCAGTTAAGATAAAATCATGTACTACATAAATATCACTGTTGGGATCATTTAGATTTTCCAATAGTGAGGCCAATTTGTTGGTCATTGGCCAACAACTTTAATTGTATATTAAGCTAATATTTAAAAAAAGTTTAAAAGATATTTGATGCTTAGGCTTTACTGCATTTCATCTCCAGTTTCTGCCACTCCATTCTTGTCACTGTGGAAGGCAAAGGAAGACTAGGATGATCTGAGGCTTTTCTTTATTTCATGGGTGACTATATCTGAAGAGGAAGCTAGGAATCACAATGGGTAGAGCACAGGGCCTGGAGTCAGGAAGACTTCAGTTCAAATTCAGCCTCAGACTTTTCTTAGCTCTGTGACTCTGGGCAAGTCACTTGATCCCATTTGTCTTGGTTTCCTCATCTGTAAAATGACCTGGAGAAGGAAATGACAAAGTATTCCACTATCTTTGCCAAGAAAACCACAAACAGTGTCCTCAAGTGTTGGATACAACTGAAATGGCTGAAAAACAACAAAACACATCCAAAGAATTCTTCGACTAGTGGCCAAACTACAGGTATAGAAAATTAGCACAATAAAAGTTTAAAGGAGACCAAGATAGTTTCCAGTTGGGATACTCAGAGAAGGCATTTTAGGCTTTGAGTGCAGCTGAAATGATGAATGATATTTTAAAGGTGGAGGGTCAATTCTATTTAGGAAGAACAGTTGTGAGAAAAGTTTTGCTGGTGGGATGATGCAAGTTTTGTTTGATAAACACTGAATAGGTTCGTTTGTTTGCCATGGAATTAAGATATATGAAGCTATTTTTAAACTGTAAGGCCACATACATGTGGCAGCTATAATAATTATTTCTGTGTGCAAAAATAAAAAAAATCACACTTACATAGTATTTTAAACATACTATCTCATTTGATCATCATTGCAAGCTTGTGATGACAATAGTAGAAATAATAAATCCTCCATAAAATTAAGGAAACAAAATTTCAAAGATATTAAGTGACTAACACAATGAGTAAATGACAGAGCAAAGACTCACAGTCAGATCTACTACCAAAGACTTGATCATTCTTTGTACCACACTGTTGTTGTAGTTAGGTGTTGATAGATAAGGTGGGAAAGATGAATTGGGTTCAGACTGTTGGAGACTTTAAATGCTAGTGCTAGGCTAGGACGTTTATCCATGGGGAAAATAGAGAAACACACTCTTAGTAAAACATTCACTTTTACTCTACCCTGTTCTTTCCACCAGAGGTGTCAAAGTCTCTGCCCAGAAACAGAAGGCAAAACTCTGCCACCCGAACCAGATGTAATTGGGAAATATTTAACAAAATAAATAAAAATTCAATACAGCAAAGACAGTGTCAATGTATGGTTTTCTAAGTCAAAATGCTACCCACAGGGATCCATTTCTATTTGAATCTGACACTGTGGCTCTACATTACCTTCCCAAACTGGAGAAAACTAAATCCCTCCTAACTCAGTCGTATTGTTTTGTTACTTTGGTTGAAGACAGATTGGAAGATAATTGAGAGTTGATTATAATTATGCCAATTAGGTCTACTTGAGCCATAAAGTCTTTATAGAATTTTCTGGTTTACCTCTATTGAATTATTTAATGATTTTTTTTCTTTTGAGACTGGATATAGAGGTTGTATATTGGGTAGAGTACTAGATGTAAAATCAGGAAGATTTGAATTTGAATCTTGCCTCAGACAATTATTAATTGTAACTCCAAGCAAGTCACTTCCAGTCTCAGTTCCCTCATCTATGATATGATGGTAAAAATAGCATTTACTTCACAATGTTGTTAGTATCAAATGAAGTAACAAATGTGAAATGCTTTGTAAACCTTTAAAACACTATAGAAATATTACCAATTATTATTATTACCTTTGATAATTGTAATGTCCAGTTTTGTTTCTTCAGTATTGATAATTTCACAAAGCAAAATTATCCCTTTCATCTTTTAAAGTGTCTTATGTTATCTTTAGTTATGAAATGATATACCATGTTAGGAAAAATACATATTAAATAGCTCTGTTTTGTTCTATAGAGTAAATTACAACAAATAATTGACATGGCAGCATTTTGAATTCTTTATCTATATATATTAGTTAATGTGTAACTTAATATATAGATGAAATATGTGTTTGTGTACACACACAAATGTGTGTGTGTTTTACCATGGAAAACTGCCTGCAAAAATCAACTTATTTCTTTCAAGGATAGCCTCAACATACATATAGATAGTATCATAAACAGCTTAAAGAGATTAGAAGGTAGGAATATGGTTCAAAATCTCATGGTGTCCTCTCATTCACTTTTTTGGGAGGGGTTAATAAAACTGTCTCTGATCTTTTTCATTGTTTTCAAATCTTCTCCTTTGAGACATCTTGAAGATCAATCTTTGCGTGCCTTTTAAATTGAAATGCCTCTACAGCAGTTTTTTTCCTAGGTTTATTTGTATGACCACGCTGTTTTTCCTTACTTTGCACTTTTTAAGTATCATTTCCCCTTCTTTTTATAGTACATCTAATATTGAATTGAGAGGTTTTTATTTTTGCTGAGGATTTTTTATCATTGTTATCCATTGTTATCATTTTAAGAAAGACTTCATTGATGAAGTGTGTTTTGAGCTGGGTCTTGAATGATGAGATAGCACATCACCAGATGGAGATTGGTGTGGGAAGTCATTCCAATTTGGCAGCGTTTGTGCTGAAACTACAAAGGAGGTGAGTTTTAAGTAAAATTTTAAGGATAGAAAGTGAATAGAAAAAAAAAATGATGAGTTTTGTTTGGAAATGGGAAATAAACGGCATAGAATAGATCAGTAATTTTGTATCACGGAGTACTTTGAAAATTGGGGGAGACTTAGGTAGGTAGGGCTCTTTGCTACCCTGATGGGTTTAGGACAAAATGAGGCATTAAGAGCATTAGGAGTGAGAAGGAAGAGTAGAAAGGAAGATTAAAGAATGACAAATGAAAAAATTGTCCAATTAACATATTTTACCTAGAGCTGGTCCTGTTACCATGTACTATAAAAACTGTTATGTACCCAAGCCTGCTAAGATTATCACTTCTGTAATCTCACTATTTTATGGGATAAACAGATTTGTGGCAAAGCAGGGTAATTTACTATCATTACTTTGAAGTACAAAAATCTGTGTTCTTGCATTTGCTTTACTAACTATGTGACTTTGTGCAAGTTACTTAACTTCATGAGTTTCAAATTCTTTATCTGAGGGGAAAAAAGGTTGTCATGAGGATTTACCATAATAATGTGTGTAAAAATCCCCAGTAAGATGACATTACAGAAAGAAAAGTCATCGTTCGTTTTGTAGAATGTGTTTCTCCAAGGAAACAATATATTCTGAGAATTTAGTTACAAGATTTGTGCCATAGGACTTATGTGTTGTTTGGGGAAAGTAACTGATGTTTACAACTGTGTTTTACTTTGGAAATGGATTTTACATTCCAAAAAGCTGACTCACAATTAAGCCTTTAGAACCATTTGTTCATAAATTGAGAGACCGCATATAATTTTGTCATTTATATGTTCTTAATTGGTGACTAGCTGTATATTAAAATTTGACTCCCTATCTAGATTTTAAATTCATTGAGCAGAGTATATTTTTTTGTTAATTAGCCCCTGGACATAGGGTCATGGATTTACTTTTGGAAGGGACCTGTGGAGGTCGTTTAGTACAAAATTGTTGATTTCAGAGGTGAGAAAATTTAGTCCTAGGTAAGTTAAGTGATTTGTTAAGCGATTCAGGCAGGCAGAATAGGGGCTCAAAGCTATGTCCTCTTACTCCATATCTAATACGCTTTCTATTATGCCACATCAGTACTACATTGATGAAGCTATGATCTTTTTTTTTTTTTTGCCAAGGGAAAAGAGAAAGTTTTTTAGGGATTTACCACAATGGGCTGTCTTAAGAAATCCCCCCCCTTGTGACGCCTGTTTCCACAAGCCGGCCAGATTCAACCTACTGAATTAGATTGAATCTGAGCACCTTCATGGAGGCAAGATGGAGATTATATACACAAAGCTTGTAGGAGGGATTGAGGGGTGGTCTGGGGTGACTAGAGGAGGGGTTTAGGGAGGGTCTTGAGGGGAAGTCCAAGGAGGGCAAGGTGAGGTAATGGGATTAAGGGTGGGAAGTAGCTGAACAACAAAGGGCGAGGCTAGGTAGAGATTTGGGCCTAATGATAATGTGAGGAATTTTTGGGAATCGAGGTTTGACCCATTATGGCCTGGTGCTGGATGTCCCTTCCCCTGCAAGGAGGATCTGGGAGTAAGCCTCAAAAAGGAACAAAGAAGGAATTTCTGTCCATTTTCCTTCTCGCTGACAATATAAATTAAACCAAGAGAAAGAGGGGATGGCTTTCCTCCAAAATGCTTGGAGAGCGAGAAGGGGTTTGGGTTAGGGAGAGGCTTACCTTCCGGTCCTGGCTGGAGAAGAACTTGAGATTAGCAGTTGTTCCTGGCCAACGCACCATATATGAAGAGGTAAAAGGTTGAGAGGTGCTCAACACCCCAAAATATTGACGCACCGGGTCCTGCCGAAAGAATTCTCAAGCCTTCTCAGCCAAGGGAAAAGACAAAGTTTATTAGGGATTCACCACAATGGGCTGTCTTAAGAAATCCCCCCCCCCCCCCCCCCCCCCCCCCCCCCCCCCCTTTGTGATGCCTGTTTCCACAAGCAGGCCAGATTCAACCTACTGAATTAGATTGAATCTGAGCCAATGAAGCTATGATCTTAACCATGTGTTGGTATTCTACTAGTGCAGATCTTTAAAAAATCCATCTTTTGCAGTTCTTATTTATGTCTATGCATAAATCTCGTAAGGATGATCTTAATATAAACTGAGACTTGTACATAATGTGGTCATTTAAAAATGATTTACACACAGATACTATATAGTTGAAAGATAATCTAACAAATATATTTAGTAATATTCTATCAGTATTAAGCCAGGCATAAAATAAGGAGACATATCCCTATCAATGTTTATATAAAACTGTCATTGAAGATATCCATATGGACGAAAAATTTCTTACAAGTGGTAAGGTTCTCCAGATATTCCTATTTGTCTTATATTTAATTGTGATGCATTTTGTTCTATTATTATATTCTATCACATATACTGCCCTCTAGTCAGTGAACTATATTAGCTCCCTATTGCTTTAAGGATCAAATATAAAATCTTCTATTTGACTTTTAAATGCCTTCACAATCTGGTCGCTTCCTACTTTTTCAGTCTTCTTACACTTTGTTCCTCTTCCCCCATCCCCTACCCATATATCTATAGTTCCATGACACTTGCCTCCATGTTCTTCCTCAAACAATATATTCTCTCTCCTGACTCCATACTTTTTCATTCATTGCCTAGGATGCTTTCTTTCAACAGCTCTGCCTCCTGGTGTACCAATATAACAACAATGCTACTTGCAGCTGCTGTGGGGGTGTAAGACCAATAACACTAGGACACAGGAGGGCTGCTAGCACAGAATCTTTGATCTGCTTTTCTAAAGAAAGCAACCTTAAAGGGGTCAACAATCTTACTTTAATCAAATACACACACACATATATTCATTTAGTTCAGGGAAAAAGTCAGTACCCTGAACTTCAGAGAAAATACATACAGAAATTATATAAACAGAGCAACTACAAACAGCAAAGACCAACAGACAGGGCTTCCAACTATCTGACCAAAAGCAATAGGTACATAGTTATCAGAGAGAGCAGCACCAACATCTGGGTTTTTCAAAGCCAGGGAGCTCATTAATGGCTACCCAGAGTCTTATCTGGCTACATCAAACAAACATTCCTCCAATGAGTGAGCCCCAAAGCAAAATGCTAGCCTCTGAGTATATATACCTTCTTCAGGGCCAGAGGGCAACACAACCCATAACCCAGGATCATGTGACTCAGGTTTCCATGTGACTAAGGTTCAAAGCAGGTCACATAGGCCTATTAAGGGAAAAGGAAGATCTTCAAATTGTATTAACATTAGCACCAACCAAACTATTTTTCAAAAGTTCATTTCTTTACACAACTTAGTGATTTACTCTACCTTTTAATGTTTGACCATGAAGAGAAGTGTTTGGCCTAAATTTGAGTTTGTCGAGTACCTCTAAAGAAATGAGATAGACCTTACCTTGTACCAATTAATCAGACCTGTGAAAATACTGTGATAGGCTATGCATGTATGTTATTTAATGAAGGCAGAAGGAAAAAGTAAAACAAATATCAGTTGTTGCATTGAGTCCGTTCTTCTGAGATTGAGAACTTTCAACTGAGTCATAATTAAAACTTTTAAAGCTGTTAATATATACTTCAAGCTGAACTTTGTGGTAATCTGTATGATTTGTCATCAGTAAGAAGTTTACTCCATAGCAATGACCATGAATTGAACTGAACTTTTTTGATAGCTAACTATACATTATCCCCAGTGCATGTTTGAACCAAATAACTATTTAAAGTATTAAGCTTCTAAATATGTCATGAGGGAGAAAAAGGTAGGTTTAAAGAAAAAAATATTTAATGCATATAATGTCTAGGCTAATTTTTTAATTCCTTTACTAACATTTTTATTGTGGAAAAACATACTTTATTCATCTGTGTTCGTTATATTGCTGTGGTTGAGATAATTTAATATTCCTGCCTCCCGCTAATCTTCTGGTTCAACAGAAGTAAACAATAGGTTTCATAAATTAAAAATACACTCTTCTGAACATGCTTCTAAAGATAAAAAAACCAGGCTGTAAACATTTATGACTGAAACAAACTAGATTGTTCAAATACTGCCATGATGTATCATGTATATCAATATGGCACTGATATCAGTTAGAATGCAAACAAGGTTTTAAATGATGTGCCCCTTCATTTCAGCTGGAGAATCCGCTTTACACCATCTGCCTATCAGATGGTTAGGAACCAGGACTGCGTATTAATGCCACATGTTCGATTTTCCTCCTTCTTGTAATGGTTAGATTCATATTGCTAATAGCTGTGCATGAGCACTGTCGATGAAATTTGTGTGACGGTGGAGTGATGAGATATTTATAAAGCTGCCTGTCTCACTGAATAATCAGCAGGAAGAATGCCAGACATAAACAGCTTATCAATTTCAGAGTATTAATGATAACTACCATTGAATGCAATGTACTGAGTATTTTGAATTTTGTTCTCCAAACTTTTCCCAAAATATTATGGGCCAGCAAATGCACTTGTTGCTGAAACAAATGCACCCTATAGTTCTTCTTGAAACTATGTGATTTCCCATTTAATTGTTTGGGAGATAAATTTTAGTATGGAAGAGGAAATACATACATATATGCATATGTACAATAATACATATATGTGCACACATCTGTAAATGAATGTTTTGCATGTATCCACCATGATCACTGAGAAAGCAAAAATCATAAGATTAAATCCTGAAAATGAATAAATGAACATACCTAGGAAGAATTTCTGGGTTTTTTAATGTCTCCATTTTTACTGCTCTTTGTAAGTCACAATGAAAGGGAACGGGATGATATTTTTGTATTCCTGTATATTTTAAAAAACAAGATACCACTCTTTGCCTTAAAATTTATGCATCCTCAACCCCCACCCCCTGCTTTCTTGTGTTATTTAAAGAGAACTAGTGGATTTATAGAACAGCAGAATACAAAGTACTGAAGATTTTGTGTTTATGTTGAAATGATAGGAATTACACTACTTTCATGAGGAATAACATTATCTAAGACTGGAGGCTGTCAAAATAATTTGCAGTATGCTTCTGCAATTCAAGAAGAGAAGTGATATAGACCCAGACTAGAGTTAAGAGTGCCCAAATAAGATGTCTTTCCAATAAAAGTGGATTTTATCTCTTAAAAGATAAATACCTACACTAAATTTAAAGTTCTGAATGTGTATCTGCAGAACCTTGTTTCTGTGTGGAACAAAGTTTAGATTTTATATTAATGGTTAGATTTTATAGTGATGATTCAAAAGAAGGTAGGAACATAAGATTGAAGTTAGAAGGAATCTTAGAAGTTATGTTGCTCAATCTCTTCATTTTATAAATGAGGAAACTAAACAAAGGATTTGTCAAAGGACATACACATGGTGGTTGGCAGGGCTAGGACTGGAACTTGGGTCCCCAAACTCAAAATCAATGCTCTTTCCACTGAACCATGTACTTTTGAGAAGAAAATACTATTTATTTTTAAACAAAATTTTGAATTCAAAATTCTTTCCCTCTTGCACCCACTGAGAAGGCGAGCAATATGATATCAATAATACATGTGAAATCATGCAAAATTCATTTCCATATTAGGTCTATCATGCCAAAAGAAAGCAGGAAAATAAAGAGAGAAAATATAATTCAATTTGTAGTCAGAGATCATTACTCTGGGGTGGATGACATTTTTTATCATGGGTACTTTGGAATTTTCTTCAACCACTGTGTTGATTAGCGTAGTTAAATTTTTCACAGTTGATCATCATTACTATATTGTTGCTACTGTACATGATAATCTCCTGGTTCTTCTCATTTCACTTTGCAACAGTTCTTATAGGTCTTCCCCTATTTTTCTGATGCCCTACCCATCATCATTTCCTATAGCACAATAGCACTCAGTCACAATCGTACCACACATTATTCAGCCATCCCCCAACTGATGGGCATCTCTTCAATTCCTAATTCTTTGTCACCATAAAAAGAGTTGCTATCAATATTTTTGGGCCTATGGGTCCTTTTCATTTTCTTTGATTTCTTTGGGGGTATAGAACTACTAGTGGAATTGATGGTTCAAAAGATTTGCACAGTTTTATAGCCCTTTTGGCATAATTCCAAACTGTTACCCAGATTGATTGGACAAGTTCATGACTCTACCAATAGTTCATTTATGTACCAAGGTTCCCTTATCCCTTACAGCATTCATTGTTATCATGTGAGTTGGTGCCTTACAGTTGTTTTAATTAGCATTTCTGAAATTAATTGTGATTCAGAGTATTTTTACCTAACTCTAGATAGCTTTGATTTCTTCTTCTGAAAACCACCTGTTCATATCCTTTGACAATTTATCAATTGGGGAATGGCTCTTAATTTTATAAATCTGACTCAGTTCCATATATTTCTGAGAAAAGAAGCCATTATCAGAGAAACTTCCTCTAAAATTTTTTGATATTATTTCATTGTCTATGGTACTTTTTATCAAAACATAATTTCCCTATTTAAATTATGTCTATTTTTGCTTTTGCTTTGTCTCAAATCATGATTGCTACCCTTGACATTTTTTTTAACTGAAGCATAAGAGAATCTGCTACAGCCCTTATTTTAACTTTCTGTAGGTGTCTTTCTGTTTTACGTGTGCCTCTTGTAAATAACATATTGTTGCATTCTGGTTTCCAATCCATTTTGCCATCAGCTTCCATTTTATAGGTGAGCTCATCCCATTCACGTTCACAGCTATGATTACTAACTCCATATTTACTTCTATCTTGTTTTCTTCTGTTTATACATTTTTCTCTCTTTATTCTTTCCCTCCTCAACAGTCTGTTTTACTTCCAGCCACTGCCTCCTTTAATCCATTTTCCCTTTTATCATCACCCCTCTCTTTTTCTTATCCAATTCCCCCACTATTAACCTATGTCTCAGAACTAATTATAGGCAACAGAGTTACTAGTCAGTACCAGGTGCACCGAGTGCCAGCAAAGAGTCCCTTATAATCTCTTTCTGACCAGTTTTCTGGCCCCCTTAATACTCTCTGGGCTGAGGGCTCCTACAGCTGTTGCTTCCACTTTGCAGCCACCTCCAATGCCCACTGCTGGTGCTGCTGCTGCTGCTGTGTGTTCTGGTCTGGCTCCCTTCTGGGTGTTTCAAACATCTATAGACCTCCTGAGTTGTCTTAGGCTAGAAAAATATCTTGGTCTGATCATTTGTTGGCTCTGCCACTCCAAAAAATCGATTTGAGGTATTATTTTAAAGTTGTTTGGAGGGGAAGGTTCAGAGAGTCTGGATGATCCACCATTGTGGCTCCCAGGTGAACCACATACTTTTGACCTGAACAATAAAATTATGTGCACTTTTTGTGTGCTGCCACTTTTATAACAGAGTATACAACTTAGCATGAATAGTTAGCTGAGTGCAATAATTCACAAAAGACTCAGTGTTAATGATACTTTTAAGTTCTTTAAGAGCCTAAATAGCTGAGATTTGTAATACCAATCAAGTTTGCAACAGGTTTGACATTTTAATGGAACAGAAAAATATGTATATAAAAATTAAAAAGCAAAATTTGGTAGATTGAGTAAAATGAAAGCAGGATTTTAATAATTTACATTTAAGATCAAGCCAGAAGTTGTTAGCTTTTTATATTGTATATCTTTTAACTCACATAGAAATTGCCTTTCTTATTCCATAGAACTAAAATGGAATCTAAAAGTATTTTTTATTCAAAGTCAGCTTTACATACATAAGGCAGGATAACTTTGAATGTTTCTTGTAAAGATCTATTCAGTCTTTTCAAAGACATTAGCTATAGTGTTCCAGGGTCAATTTAAAAAGAAAAGGAGAGGAACTATAGATGGTTGCATTGTATAATGAGTACAGGATGCTAACCTCAGTTCAAAGGTACACTGTCCCTTTTCAGTGACCCAATTTAGCTTCTATAAATATGTAATATATGACTTTATATCCTTCCTCTGATCTAAAAATACCATTGTGGAACTTCTGTGTTAAATTAAATATTTTATAAACCAGTGTTTTATCAGTGGCAAATGTGTTTTTAGAAATGCGCTTCTGAAGTTTGTGCTTTACCACTTAAAGAATTTGGTCTCTGCTCCTTTTACTGTGAGAATAAGTTATGTTTTGTGCCACAGTTCTGTTCAGGACCATTTTTCATCTACTGGAACAGGACACAATGTTAGGTTCTTTAAGGAAAGGAAATAATATTTAGTTAAGCAAAATAGAAATTAAAGGTTAATTTCTTCTTAGAAGAGGGACCATTCATTTAGTCAACAGTTTTATACCAATTTCATTAAATGCAGAAACCCAGTCTGAACATTATAATTAGCTACCATAATCTGAATTGCTAAATCACAGAATCAGATTGTAAACTCCTTGAGGGCAAGTCTGTGTGTTATTTCATATTTATCTACCTAGCACCATGTCTCATACATAGCGAGCCTACAGTGATTTTAATTGAATTGAATGGTTTTTAATTTTGATTTTTTTTTGCAAGATGGAATCTTTCAAATCATATAATTCTCAAACATCTCATTTTGAAGATTACGAAATGAACTCCAAAGAAGTTCCATCACTTGCCCAGTATCACACAAATAGTTGGTTGCTTTGTTGGTTAAAGACTGATTCTCATGACTTTCAGGCCATTGTTTTCTACTTGAGACTACTGAGCCACCTTTCACTTTTTCCTTTATCTTCATGGCTTTATGTAATAATTTGTTATAAAATGTGTGATACCATACCCAAATACCTCTTAACTTGGTCTCTTTTCCAGTCACATAGAGACCACCCTAATTCAGGTCTTCACCAACTCTCACTGTACTAGTTTAATAGTAGTATCCCTAGTTCCCTCAACTCTACACATGCCTCTCTCCAATTCCTCCTTCACAGGGTTACCTAAATAATCTTCTTAATTGACATGTTTAATCATGTCATTCACCTACACAGAAACCATTATTTTCTTCCTCTTTTCTAGCAGTCACAATACAAATTCCTTAGCCTGATATTTACACTCATCTATTTTCTGGCTTTTGCTTACCTTCTCAACCAAAGTTATTTTTTAAGAATTGTATTTATTTTATTTTCAATTTTTGGAATAAAAAAGCATTTTCCATAACAGAGTATAATTTTAAAAGATGATTTCATGTGAAACTGAAAATCTGTTATGTACAACTTGCAATTCCTTTTAAATATATATTAAAGTTACCAGGTAAATTTCTTTTTTTCCTTCTTTTTTTTCTTCCCTCTCTTCCCCCTCCGTAGAGATTGCTTAGAAACAAATGTGTGTGTGTATGTGTGTGTGTATAAAATCATTCTATCATACTTTTATTCATTAGTTCTTTCTCTGAATGCTGATAGCATCTTCCTTCATATATCCTTTGTAATTAATTTGGGTATTTACAATAGTGAAAATGACTTATTCACTCAAAATTTTTCTTAAACCAATATTGCTGTTACTGTACACAGTGTTGTCTTGGTTCTACTCATTTCACTCTTCATTATTTCATTCCAGTCAATAACAATAATAATTCATATTTGCATGGAACATTTTACAAAGCATTTTTTGAAAAATCAACCCTGTGAGCTAGGCAGGACAATTATTAACTCAATTTCACAGATGAGGAAACTGAGACTCTATGAAATAGTTAAATGACTCTTTAAAGATCACACAGAGAGCTATGGTTGGACTTGAATGTACACTTCATTAAGTCAAGTCCTGAAAAAAAAGAAAGAAAAAACACTAATAGAGCCCTGGAGTCAGGAGGACCTGAGTTCAAAACTGGCCTCAGGCACTTGACACTCAATAGCTGTGTAACCTTGGGCATGTCACTTAACCCCAATTGCCTTGCCTTCCCCTATCCAAAAAAGAAGGAAAAAGAAAAACAAAGTCAGGTCCCATGCTCAGTCCACTAATTGTTCACCAAATCATGTGGCCTTTTTGAATTCATCCAGGATGTTTGTCTCCTATGCCTGTAATTCATCCTGCTTCATTTCTTTCTGTTTGTATATTCTTGCTTTTCTACAAATACTCAACTCAAGTTCCATCTTCCACCTCCGTGGGACCTTGCCCTGACTTCTCAAGCTGAAAATATTTTCTCCCTCTTCCAATTTTCTTTGAGGTTTCTGCCTGGATTTCTCCTTTGGCCTGATCACCCTCCACATTGTACGATGCTTATGTTTGTACAGGTGATAGCCTCCTTGGTAGACTCTTAAGTTTGAAAGCAGAATGGCATCATTTTTTTTTATCTTTGTGTCTCAGTACCAAATGTAGTACTTTGTACATAGTAGATATTTGATAAATATTTACTAAATTGAATTCCTCTTCACATAGTTATACTAATGTTCAATTCACTTCAATCCAATTCAACATGCATTTATTGTGTCAGTTATGGTCAAGGTAATGGATTGAGTTTTGGGAATACAGAATTGGGGGCGGGAAGGGACTTAAATCTTGTCTCTGAAGGAAATTACAATCTATTATAGGAGAAATACATACATATATATATATATATATATATATATATATATATATATATATATACATACACATATACTGCAATAATTAAAAGTTCATGATTATGCTCGTAGGAGCAGGCAAACAAACAGGTGAGTTTTAAGACAATAAGGAGACCTGGTTAGCACTATGAGAGAAAGTACCAAAGAGAAGGGGGCATTTGATCTTGGCCTTTAAGCAAGAAGATTTTTAAAGACAGAAGTAGAGGAATGCTATACAGAATGGCACGAGGGGAGAATAGCATCAGAGAACAGTGAATAGTTTAGGCTGGCTAGTGCACAGGATAAGAAACAAGGCTATGAAGGTATATGTTGTAGACAGATTATAAAGAGTCTTGAAAGCCTCCTTCAAGAGTTTTTATTGTATTTGGCAAACATTGGGAACCCACTAAAGGTTTTTGAATGAGGGGGGTGATGGTAAATGATCAGAGTAATTCTTTAGAAAAGTTACTCTGGCCTCATTGGGAAAGAAAGAGTGAAAAGGAAGATGGGAAAAGACAGAGGTGAGTCAAAAGGGTGTTACTATAAAACAAAAGCAATGGCAGCTTTCACTACAGTGAGTGCAATGAGAGTAGAAATTAAGAAACAGATGCAGAAGTTACTGCAGAGTCAAATTCAATATGACTTGACAAACAATTAGTTTGACGAATGAGGATAAAAAAATAAAAAGATTAAGATCATAGTTTGAGCATTAAAAGGGGAGTCAGGGATCATCTGGTGATCCCCAGGTTTTAGAGAGGAGGAAGATGGGGCCCAGAGAGCTTAAACAATTTGTCCAAGGTTTACTCAAGATGTAGAGGAAAGTTCTGAATATGGGTTATCCAGTTTTGATCCAATGCTCCAGTTTACTCTATGCTAAGATGATATCTTTAAGGCTAGGAAAATGGAGGTGCCACCAATAAAAACAAAATAATTTGGAAAAGGGTGCAAGCTTTTGGGGGAAGATGTTGAGATCAGGTTTGGACTTGCTCAGATGAAACAATTGCTATTTTCTATCAAATAAATTTTATAGAAGTGGGTGTTGTTAATAGAGGAAATATTCTAGTATAGAGGAAGAAAGATTAGTGAAAGGGAGCAGTGTTAGAGTATTAAGACCTGAGTTTGAGTTCTGACTCATGCACTACTTCCCAGAGAAGTCATTTTACCTAGGTGTGCTTGTTTCCTCTCTGTAAGATGGAAATAATAGTAATACTTGCAGTCCCCTAGCACACATAATTATTTTGAGGAAAACATTTTGCACACTTTAAAGAAACACATAAACATTTCCCCTTCTGATTCTAGGTTCATTAACTAACTTTACTGGATAGTTTCTGAGAGGTATGATTAGTTCTAATTATGGTGGAGTGCAAAAAGGAAAGGACTGCTTAATTTCAAGGCAGCCTGCTGAGAATAAAAATCTGTCAGAAAGAGAAATTACTAGAGGAATATAATAAGAAGAAATAGATACCAAGAAACAAACAAATGAAAAATAAGGATATAGGCAAAAAATCTAAGCTCAACCTGGATTCTAATACAATCATAGACTTTTATGGCAGAAAGTTATTTTACAATTCATTTCACCTACCACCTTATTTTTACTGGAGAATCTGGAGGTCAAGAGAAAATATATGATTTAACCAAGGTCATAAAACTAGGTAGTGTCAAAAGTAGGCCTAAAAGACATTTACACCGTGATTGATACCCAATCCAGTGTTCATCATCCAATTTAATGCAGTACTTATTAAGAACCTGAGTTTGACAAAGAATATGTCAGTTACTATACTAGGTGCAGGGATAAAAAGACAGAGACAAAAACCCCCTGCCCTCAAGGAATTTATGCTCTAAGACTAAATTTGCTAATTGCTCAACTTGGCATAACATACTCTGAGACTGTACACAACATACGGTTGGGCTGCCCTGAATTGCATTGGGATAGGGTTGATTTTTTTTTCAATATGAAAATTGATATCTACATAAAAAGTTACTTTAAAAACTTGAACTCATATGGAGGAATGATACTGTAATTTACGTTATATTCCACTTCTATTTTTAATAGGTCTCACAGCAGCAGCTGCAGCGGCTGCTGCAGCTACCAATGCTGCCATAGCAGAGGCAATGAAGGTGAAAAAAATCAAATTAGAAGCTATGACCAACTACCATGCCAGTAATAACCAGCATGGAGCAGATTCAGAGAATGGAGATCTGAATTCAAGTGTTGGTAAGTGCTAGGAAAAATAGGTTTCATTCAAATATCTGTATTTCCAGTTATAACTACTTTTTTTTTTTTTACCCTGAAACAAAATATCTATCAGTCCCTGGAAAACATTTATTCTTTTAGCTTGAGAAATTCTTGGCACGTTTTAAAGGTACCATGTTGTTTCTGTAGCAACAGGTATTTTAAGAGAATACTAAACATGATGATTTTCATCATATGATTTTTTTCTTTTTCAGCATACAGTGGTAGGCACTAGTTAATATTTTTTTCAGGAAAGAACTTTGATTGTGCAGAATTCATTTTTCAAAATACAGGTAGAGTGACAGATGAATATGTCAAAGAAAAATTTAACCTTGTTTCTCAATGTACTGAATATTGACTAGGTATTTCAGTGCAGTACAGATAGTTGAGAGCAGAACATTCTACCCTTCCATATGTGTCTCATAATAAAAACTCACATTGATGATAAATTATTGGCTCATATAAACAATGCTGAATTCTCTTTTCTATACCATCTTTCTACTCCCTTTTTGTTGTTGATGTTCAGGGAGTAAAAAGGATGAACAGATGACTTATTAAGCCAAAATTGTGCCAAAAATAGCTGTTTCACTTCATGGAATATTGATTCAACTATTTTTTGATGAGGGGTTGCAGGTAGGGACAGGTAGTTTGCTTTGTTAAAATGAACTTCAAAGCTGGACTAACTTTTTTATTGATGATATCTTGAAATCAATGTTAGTGGAGTAAAATAATATTTTTCTGCCATTGTATCATACCAGTTCCTTTTATCATATTGAAACAGTGTTAATAAAATAATTTAACAAGAGAAATGTAGAGACTGAAAGATAGGCTCAAATATTATATTCAACTGATATGCTTATAGGAATGAAATAGCTTGTGACCGTTCAATTAAATTCTCTTTTTCATATGCTATAACCATTTTATAGATTATTGTAAAGATAACCAGCTGCTGCCTACTTTCCATCATTTAAATACAGTTCTAGTCTTCTGAATATATACAGTGTATTGGAGAAATAAATACTCTTGCAACTTTTGCCTTAAAACATTTGTCCTATACCAAACACAATCATTAGTAATGGTAAGTAATTTTGAAGCACATATACACGATGAAAACCCAGGTGATGACAAAGCCAGTGGTAAGGAAACAAAACAAAACAAAACAAAGACATAACAATATTGCCTTCAGTAGGCTCAATAAAAACAGATAGGGACAGAAAGTAATGAGTTTTCCTTGGGCAAACCTTAAAGGCAGAGATTCTTGGAGATCATGGGAATTGAGGAAAAATAAAAAGAAACATTAATACTTATTTTTATATAAGATTCCTGGTGGAAAGATAGAGGGAGTGGGAAGTTATCCAGGCCAGAGATCTTATATGCAAATTCATTCTTTATAAACATTTTAAAATAAATTCATAAAAATGTAAGAAGCATAATTCCATATATTTTTAGAACTAGTACATACAAATGTAGTCTTTAGGTTTATGCTACTAAGTATACAATTGTTTTGTTTATTAGAGTTAATGATTCATAGTCAAAAGATAATTTTTTTCTACCAAACAATACTAGTCTTTAAAAGAATAGAAAAACAATAAACATGTTATGTGTAGGCAAATCTTGGAGGAAGGAGTAAGAGGTTGATATAAAACTTTTTAACAATTGAAAAACAGAAATTCAGGAAACATAGCCCATAGATCTGTGATGGAACCTACGTAAGCAGCAGAGTAGGAGGTAGCTTGGGAAGCAGAATGTGTAGAAGGTGAATAGGCTTGTGCTTGGGACAATAGCAGTGGATGGACTCCAGAATTGGGGTAGAAACAGTGGATATAACTCCTAATAGGGAGTTGGATGTAATAATAATTTTAAAAATCGATACCCTATTAAAGTACCACGATTTTGGTTTATTGACCAAATTCTACTTAGGTAGTATACTAAATTTTTTTTCTCTCTTCCTTTTTGGCAACAGTCAGCACCAATATGAACCATAAGCAGGTGCATACATGGCTAGCCACCTAGCAAAGCTGGATAATGCCTAACTTCTGAAATTGTCAGCATAGGTGCTTTTCTTGAGCTGTACATGACCTATGTTAATGAGAGACATTAATCTGAATGTAAATTTGTGGAGGTGTTGTGTTGGTCAGGGGCATTGATTATGATCAACACTATTATCAATATTTATTGAATGAACTGAGATTAGTTCTAAATATAAGAAGTGAAATGTACAGGTATTACCTTCTTTGATTATAGCCCATAATCCTTCTGGTTTCCTGATCTCAGAAGAATTAAAGTAATGTTTCGCTGTTTTTTTTAATGGAACAAATTATTTTATAGTTTTTTTTTTCACTGTGATGAATTCTGGTATAGTGCATACACAATAGTTTTTCTTAGTAATAGAGAATTTTTAGGATTCATATGCATAGCATGTTAAATGCTACTATTTATGGACTATCATCAACCATGTCTATGTTTCATGAACTAAAATTTTGATCCCTACAACTCAAACTTGATGGTTGGCTGTGAAGAATCCAGGGAAAGCTATGCTGTCAAGGTAACCACACTGACTTGATATTCCAAATATCTGTGGAGGCTCTCTATATAGTCTGCTCAAAGTGTCACTTAAGACAAAAAGTTTTGAGCTTTCTGCTTATTTGATTATGATTTTCCTTTCTATGTATTCTGATTTTTAGATCATCAGTTTTACTCTATCAATCATTTTTAAACAGTATATTTTTGAATTGGTAGAAGTCTGGAGTATGGCTACCTTTGGAGTTAGGAAGGTCTAGGTTCAAGTTGCACCTCTGACCAATTCTAGCGTACTATCCACGGGCAAAACATGCTTACTATCCATGGGTAAGGCACACTTCCTATCTATGGGCAACACACAACCTTTCAGTGGCTCAGGCAACTCTCTAGATAAAAAATTTCTGAGAAGTTGCATTCTTCATGAGTAGAGATTCCATACCAGAAAGTACTGCACACTGATGAAATCACAGAAAAAAGACTGACTAAATGAACCTCAAGAGAAGGAAGCATTCATATTAACATTATTCATGTGTCTATAGATATAATGTTTATATATGAATCATTAACATGCACACATATATACAGATATGTGGATATATATATATATATATAGAATTCCTAAATGAGGAAATTCTCCCTTCTGCTATAGGTCAGTACTTTTTTTTCAGTTTATAGTCCTAGAAACTTGAATAGAACTCTGAGAGATGACACAAAGCTAGTTAAGTATCAAAAGTAGGATTTGAATTGAGGTCTTCCTGACTCTGAGATCAGCTCTTCATCCACCACACCACAGCTACCTTCCCCTCTCCCCCCGCCCTTTCCATACAATAAGGTGTGTCTATGTATGTTCACTAAACATGTGTGTATGTATGTATGCATAAATGTACAGAGTATTAAATGAAAGGGGAAAATCATTATCATGCAGCAGAAGGTAGTTCTACATAGGATAAAATTGTTGTTCATAGTGATTATCCCTAGGATACCATCCAGTTTTAAGATCTTATAATTCTATAATCTTGTATAGCAAATTACAAAGTCGTCCTTAACATGAGCCTCTTCCCTATCCTCTTCATCCAAGTGACCCATCTCTAAGGGTTTATCATCTCCATCCAAAGACTATAAGGTGTCTAAAATCTGCCAAAAGCTCATCCTGTCTGATGGGTTACTATAAATAGATGAATAAGCATTCATCATGTTATGTTCCAGGCATTAATTATGGTAGGTGCGAGAGATATCAACACCAAAACCAAATAGTCTCTTCCCTCAAGTAGCTTGCATTATATTAGGGGAAATTATGTACATAAATAAATATATACAAAATTCATATCAGATAAACATTAGGTAGTTTTGAGAGACAGGGCATTTAGGAGGTAGGAGAGGGCTTTTGGCACAAATTACACCCCTCATCTGGGGCCTCTGTTTGGTATTTGCCTTAGAGATTAAATTTCATAAGGACTAGTTCGTATTTATTTTAATATCTTTTAATTATATATAAACTAGAATTGTTTGAAACCTGATGCTTAAAGATTAGACAGGTAAAAGAGTTGAAGGAAACCTGACCCTTCTGGGTAATTATTTTATATCCCTAATTTTAAAAGATAACCTTGAGCTCACATCTTCCCAACAGAATGAACACTTTACAAAAAAGGACCCCTGGTTGGATCAAAGTGAGGCATTAGCACACTGAATAAAATATATGGCCATGACGCCTTTCTCCCCCATCCACAATCAATTGGATTCTTTTAGTTTAATATTTACTTGCTAAGATGAGATGCTAGTCTGCATGGTGATAAACAGTCTGCTACTGGCATCTGAAGGTGACCTGTCAGTTCATATGGACAAATCTCCTGCTTACTGAAATGTACAAAATAAATCATTAAAGCAGGCAGGTGCTCATTCCCAGATTTAAATCACCATAGATTTATGATTTGAATTAATGCTTCATTTGGTCATAGAAATAGATGCTGAGACAAATGATATGCACTGGTTGGGGCTTCCATACTGTAGCCATCCTAATATTGATTACTGAGATGTCTTTGCAATCTCTTGTTTATATCAAGTACTGTCTTGTGACAGGTTGGCTGATATGAGGTACATTGCAGATAAGAAGGAAAAATGTCCTGGATTCTTTTTAGTGGCAACACTACCCATAACATGTGAGCTAGACAAATTACCGTTTTTTGTTTTAAAAACTAATAGGCATTAGCCAACTTTTGAAATTGTTCTGCTTCTCGATCTTTGGACTGCTAAATGCCAGACTTAAAAAAAATGTACTTTTGGGTCAACTTTGACATTGCTTGAGGCAGTTTATAGCTATTTTTGTGAGTTTATATTTCTGCATGTGTATTTAGGAATTATGTATATAATAATGACATTTTGATTTATCCTTAATTATTTTAATGTAAATACAAGAAAATTGAATTTAATTCTAAATTTAAATATTACAAAATTATATAGTATCTCTTAATAGTTTCATCATTATTTAAACACTTGCTAGATCTAATATCTTACTCCATTAACCAGTGACATCAAAGGAAAACCTCTCTAACCGTAAATATGTGGAAAAAAACACTCCCCCAAGCACAATGTTTTGTGGGCTTCAATTTACCAAAGAAGCAGGAAAAGACCACATTTTTGCTTCCCTTAACATTTTATATAATGAAAACACTATGTACACAGTTTAAAGAATACTCTAAGGATTTGAGAGGACCTTTGCCACTAGCTAATATCTGACTCATAGAACTGGTAAACAGCTATCAACAATAGTAAATTGCTTGCTTCGTAGGAAATGAGTTCATATCTATTCAAAATGTGATCTCAAAACAGATGTCCCAAGAAAATCTCATTGTTTAAACTATAGCCATAACCTCTAAACTGCTGTTATTTCTTCAAGGAAGTGAAGCAATCTTAAAGACTGGTGTTTTCTCTTTCTGGATACTTCAGATACACAGAGTTCTATGAATATAGACTTAGTTGAAAGTTCAGGAACTCAGATTTTCTAATGATTCTTTTGCATGTACAAACACCAGCAACATCTAAATTGACACCTGAATTCTAGTACTGAAAAAAAAAAGAACCCAGCCTATAATTAGAAGTTAACAATTGCCCTCCTTAATGTTACTCCCCTCTGCCCAATTTTCCCCTCTCCCACCCATCCCCACACCTTCCCTTGCTCAGCTGACCTCCCTACCTCTTTTCATTTATTTCTTCTGCAACAGAAAAGTACAAACGAGAGTCATTTCCTTTCTATAAACACACGTGTCTCTTTGGAAGGAAAGAATTACTTTTACGGTTTGAGGAAAAAGTCTTGGAGACCTTGAGAAAGCAAATAAAAGGAAGCTAAGAATGCAGGCCACTGAGCTCAGCTCTGCATTTGCTCATCGGATCCTCTGCCTTGGCAATGTTAATGAACCTCAAATCCTCCCTATAATTAGATGAGGGAATTGCTTATATTTTCAAACAGATGATGCTGCTATAATGAAACGATTGACAGGGAATTTAAGAGTGTCTACAGTAGTCATTTGGTTTCTGTTAAAAAAAAGTTTAAAAAGAAGATTGGCTTTAGACACAGGTCCTAGGAGAGGTAGTAATTTACATAGCATGCTATGACAGGTGTCTTTGTGTAGTAAGGAAATAAAATGGAAGAAGAGAGAAATGATGGGCAGGTATAGCAATTTTTTGGGGAGGGGGTGTCCTATGCTTATTCTGCTTAGGTTCTTTAAAAGGGGCCGAGACTCAAGAGATGGATCCGGATTGAGTGCACAGCTGTAACTGCTGATGAGCTAATTGCTCCTTATCTCTCAGCCCCATTCATCTTCATTTTTTACCAATTACTGAGAATTATCTGTGTTCTCAGTTGGATATGAGAGTTAATCCTTTTTGGTTAAGCTGGCAGTACTGTGAGCAGATTCCAAATCGTAGGGTGAAAAAGCCAGAGCAAGCTTGCTCTAAAAATGTCTCCAGTTCAATTACAGTATCACTGATTCATAAGAAATTTGCTATTGTTTAACAGATTAAACACAGAAAAGTTTTTTTTCAAAAAGAACTTTATACATGTTTCTTTAGAGAACCTAAAATTGATTTTTACTATTTCTTTTCCTACACTGTGATTAAACTCTGTCTTTTATAGCATATAAATGACTAATACAAAAATTGCAAAAAGACCACTGAGTTTGGCCAAAGATCATTCAACAACTTTAATGAAAAAAATATTTCAGAAATTATGTGATATTTTCAGATGTAACCATAATTTGTTAATGTCCTTAATATCTTTGGTTTCATAAACCTTCAGGAAAGGTTTATCCAAATATATGTCTTATCACAAATGTCACATTGGTAGAACATTAATGGAATGCCATATACATATTTCTTGCTAGTGTAGAAACTCCCATTGTTTGTAGTTCAACTGAACGTAAGTAGGCCATATGTTAAACATCATTTCCTTTTGCTAAAAGATATCTCTAAATCTTGACATATAATGCAGTATTGTTTATACCCAATTTAAAAGTTTATAGTTATCTGCCCTTATATCATTAAAAAAAACTTCTTAATAGTGAACATTTCAAAGCTTGTAGGATCACTGTTGTTATGCTCTTCACTATTAAAGTTTCAAAACAATACATTCTATTGTTCGATATGAAAATTAATTACTAAGTTTTGGAAGGATAATCAGAGAATCTGTTTCTACATCTAGTAATTAATAGTATTATGGAAGTCTTGCTTGAGATATGCCAAAGACTGAATTCTATAGTTTAGTAATCAATACTTTTCAATGGACACAACAGCAGGGTTAATAGCTTCTCTTTTTATTAAGGTTGTAGGTGAATCATAAATTTCTTATAAATTTTTATTTTCCCATGTAATTTTCTTTTCATTATATACTCCAATTAAAAAATACTTTTTCTAATTGTGTAATTGGATGGAAGTTGTACTTGGCTGGT